>NW_020449263.1:1150652-1160219 GCF_003343035.1 Apteryx rowi | reverse complement strand
CTTTGGCAGCCCCTTTGCAGAGGCACTGCAACGCTGCCTCTAGGCTTTCTCTTTCTCCCAAGCCCAGCCCTAAGCCTAACCCTAACCCTAGCAGTTTGTTCCTGCCAACTCTKKGCCTGAGAAGCCCATTTGTGTCCCAGACGAGAAACTCCTTATAGTATGGATTTTATTAAATATTTTTTTATTTTTTAATAATAGCATAATTAAACTCTTTCAAACACAAACTGCAGCAAGTGGTAATGCCGAAGACTGCAGAAAATAATCTTAAATTGCAGATAGTTTGTTATCTTACCCTCAAGAGTCATTTCAGTCTCCCTCAGGTGCAGTGTTCCAGTTGCAGTTGTAATTTCACACTCTCGAAAATGAATGTGTAGTAACATACTACACATTAGCCCAGCTAACAGAGGCAGCGAACAGATGCAGCCATTTGCACAGCAGTGTTTGAGCTCTGACTAGAACTTGAGGATCTTGTTGGAATTTGTGGGGCTTTCTGAGGACCCCCGAGGAACTAGAAGGTGATTGCTGTGAACAGGAAAGGGGAAGCTAGGYATGGACAACTGCAGGAGGCCTTAATTTCTCCTGGGAGAAGCTCTAGCTAGGTGTAGTTGATGAGCTCTCCTGGTTGCCCCAATCAGAGGGAGTTGGGGCCTTTGATCCAGGTGGCCCTTGATTAGGGCRGGTCAAGCACCCTGTGAGTCAGTGCTAGGTAGAGGCCTATATAAGAGCCCGGCCTAGAGTGCAGCTTCCAGAGTGCAGCAAGCAGATGCAGCAGTTTGTGGAGCAGAGGCAGTGAACAGATGCAGCAGTTTGTGCAGCAGTTTGTGCAGAAGGGTGCAAGAAGGCACCTTTATTTCCAGTCCCTCCGGTGTATGCTTCCTTAAGTATGGTCATGAGAYGCCACAGAGCACTTTCCCCAGTAGCTGTTGCAGTCACTGTGTTGGCTGTGTCAGAGGCTGGGACCCAGACAGACCCTGTGACAGCAGATGCAGTTCTGCAGGTCTCAGGCTGCAGGGAGTGCTTGGGGCCTCTCTGTGAGGCCTGGGCTGACAGTCAGCTGTCCTGCAGGAGGTGTGCTGCTGTTGATGAGTTGTGTTGTCAAGTGAGGGAGTTATGGGCTCCCTTACGAGTCAGTAGGCTGCATAGCATCCAAGAGGGTGAGAAGGAGATAGGGTGTTCTTGGAGACTGTACAGCTCCAGGAGTCTCAAGCCCCCAGAGCAGCGGAGTTGCCGGAGGGCTCTGTGCCATGTGAAATGGTATACCATAACACTGTAGAAGGTGGCTGGAAGCTGGTCACTTCTCATAGGAGGAAAAAGGCTCCTACTCCTCCTGAGGATTTGCAATTGAGGAATAGGTTTAGTTCCCTCCAGGATGAGGAGGAGCTGGACACGGCTGCAAGGGAAGTAACTGGGACAACAGACCCTATGCCTTGCAGGAACACCCAGAAGAAGCGGTGGGTGACTGTTGTGGGGGACTCCCTGCTGCAGGGGATGGAGGCACCTATCTGCTGACCTGACCTCTTGTCTAGAGAGGTTTGTTGCCTGCCAGGGGCTCACATATGAGATGTCATAGAAAGACTGCCAAGGCTTGTCTGCTCGTCAGACTATTACCCTCTGCTGCTCTTCCATTTGGGCACTAATGACACCAAGGGCAAACTGGAGACCATCAAGCAGGATTTCAGAGTTCTGGGGATGGTGGTCAAGGTCTGGGAGCCCAGGTCATCTTCTCCTCAATCCTGCCRGTGAGGGGGATGGACAAGAGGAGGAGGAGATGGACTTTCCAAGTTAACAACTGGCTGTGCCACTGGTGTTGGCAACAGGGTTTTGGTTTCTATGACCATGGGACCCTGTTTGAAGATCAACAACTGCTTGGGACAGATAGGATCCACCTCACTAAGTGGGGCACGTGTGTCTTTGCCCACAGGTTGGCCAACCTGGTAAGGAGGGCTTTAAACTAGGAAAGATGGGGGAAGGGGAGAGTTATAGTGACAGGGTAGTTGGCAAAACACGGCTGAAGTCAGGATGCCTCCAGTGGGTGCATGAAGCCAGGGAAGCGCGCATGGGATGTGGCTATGGAGGGTCCTCTTGTACCCCTCCTGGGAAACCTGCATGCTCRATCACCTCTCTGAAATGCCTGTACACCAATGCACGCAGCATGGGGAATAAACAGGAAGAACCAGAGATCTGTGTGCAGTCGCAGGGCCATGATCTCATTGCAATTACAGAGACATGGTGGGATAGCTCACATGACTGGAGTGCTGTCATGAATGGCTATGTGCTTTTTAGGAAAGACAGGCCAGGAAAGCGAGGTGGTGGAGTTGCTCTTTATGTGAGAGAGCAACTGGAATGTATBGAGCTGTGCCTAGGGGTGGATGAAGAGCGAGTCGAGAGCTTCTGGGTAAGGATTAAAGGGCAGGCTAGCATGGGTGACACTGTTGTGGGTGTTTACTACAGGCCACCTGATCAGGATGAGGAAGTCGATGAGGCCTTCTACAGACAACTGGAAGTAGCCTCACGATCCCAGGCCCTGGTTCTCATGGGGGACTTCAACCACCCTGATATCTGCTGCAAAGACAACAGAGCTAGGCACAAACAGTCCAGGAGGTTCCTGCAGAGCACTGATGATAACTTTTTGACACAGGTGGTGAAGGAGCCAACGAGGAGAGGTGTGCTGCTGGACCTYGTACTAACAAACAAAGAAGGACTGGTGGAAGATGTAAAGGTTGGGGGCAGCCTTGGCTGCAGTGACCATGAGATGGTGGAGTTCAGGATCCTGCGAGGAGGAGGCAGGGCAGTAAGTAGGATTGCAACCCTTGACTCCAGGAGAGCAAACTTTGGCCTCTTCAGGGACCTACTTGGAGGAATCTCATGGGTTATGGCCCTAGAAGGAAGGGGGGTCCAAGAGAGTTGGTTAATATTCAAGCATCACTTCCTCCAAGCTCAAGATCGGAGCATCCCTATGAGTAGGAAGTCAAGCAAAGGAGGCAGGAGACCTGCATGGATGAGCAAGGAGCTCCTGGCAAAACTCAAACAGAAGAAGGAAGTATACAGAATGTAGAAAGGGGGACAGGCCACTTGGGAGGAATATAGGAATATTGTCAGAGTATGCAGGGACGCGACAAGGAAGGTTAAGGCCCATCTGGAATTAAATCTGGCGAGAGATGTCAAGGACAACAAGAAGAGCTTCTTCAAATACATCAGTAGAAAAAGGAAGACTAGGGAAAATGTGGGCCCTTTGCTGAATGGGGCAGGTGCCCTGGTGATGAAGGATGCAGAGAAGGCAGAGTTACTGAATGCCTTCTTTGCTTCAGTCTTTACTGCTCAGGCCAACCCTCAGGAATCCCAGACCCTGGAGGCTAGAGAGAAAGTCTGGAGAATGGAAGACTTTCTCTTGGTTGAGGAGGATCAGGTTAGAGATCCTCAAGCTCAGGATGTGTGGGCTAGATGAGTGGACAGTGAGGTGGATTGAGAACTGGCTGAATGGCAGAGCTCAGAGGGTTGTGATCAGTGGCRCAGAGTCTAGTTGGAGGCCTGTAGCTAGCDGTGTCCCCCAGGGGTCAGTACTGGGTCCAGTCTTGTTCAACTTCTTCATCAATGACCTGGATGAAGGCACAGAGTGCACCCTCAGCGAGTTTGCCGACGATACAAAACTGGGAGGAGTGGCCGCGCTGCCATTCAGAGAGACCTGGACAGGCTGGAGAGGTGGGCGGAGAGGAACCTCATGAAGTTCAACAAAGGCAAGTGCAGGGTCCTGCACCTGGGGAGGAATAACCCCATGCACCAGTACAGGTTGGGGGTTGACCTGCTGGAAAGCAGCTCTGCGGAGAAGGACCTGGGAGTGCTGGTGGACACCAAGTTRASCATGAGGCAGCAATGTGCCCTTGTGGCCAAGAAGGACAATGGTATCCTGGGCTGCATTAGGAAGAGGGTTGCCAGCAGTTGGAGGGAAGTGATCCTCCCCCTCTACTCAGCCCTTGTGAGGCCACATCTGGAGTACTGTGTCCAGTTCTGGGCTCCCCAGTCCAAGAGGGATGTGGCACTACTGGAGCAAGTCCAGCAAAGGGCTACAAAGATGATTAGGGGACTGGAGCATCTCTCTTATGAGGAAAGGCTGAGAGAGCTGGGCCTGTTTAGCCTAGAGAAGAGAAGGCTGAGAGGAGATCTTATTAATGCATACAAGTATCTTAAGGGAGGGTGTTGAGAGGATGGGACCAGACTCTTTTCAGTGGTGCCGAGTGACAGGACATGAGGCAACGGGCACAAACTGAAACACAGACAATTCCATCTGAACATGAGGAAAAACTTCTTCACTGTGAGGGTGACAGAGCACTGGAAGAGGTTGCCCAGAGAGGTTGTGGAGTCTCCTTCTCTGGAGATATTCAAAACCCGCCTGGACGCAATCCTGTACAGTGTGCTCTAGGTGACCCTGCTTGAGCAGGGGGGTTGGACTAGATGATCTCCAGAGGTCCCTTCCAACCTCAGCGATTCTGTGATTCTGTGATACAGGGAAATTGCAGAAATGCTACTGTTGTCATTTGGGTCTGAAGCATTCACTTGTCACTTGTAAATGTTGTCTTTTCCTTTCTTTCAATTACTTTTTTGTCTCATTTTGTACAAGAGGCTTTCATTATTTGTTTTGGGTACAGTATTTTCTTATGACTGAGATCTGGCAAAGGAGTCTCTTAGTTAAACAAATTATCACAGATAACAGCATTTTAAGCTGGTTTGCTCATCAGAACATCAACTTTTCAGATACAAACACCTTGAATTATGCATATGAGCAAAGAGCTGGTTCAGACTCCAGAGCAGGCATTTTATACAAGCTCAGGTAAGTCTAGCCTGGCCTGATAAACCACTGCATTCTGAAGTTGCTTGAGCTCCTGAATAGTTTTCCTGCAAGGGTTTGTCACAGGAGTCTATCTCTGGTAATGAAAATGATAATTTTTTCAGGCTAAAATGAGTGCAGCCTGTGATTGAGCACTGAAAGACATAGGAAACTGTCACTTTGAAATCCAAGGGAAACAAATCCGATAGGAGTATAACACTATGGATCTTAGAAAGATGTGGGAGTATCTTAGAAAGAGGTGGGAGGGAATACACACTTACTTAATAAGGATTATGTACAGATATTCTGGTTACTTATATGTAAGTGAAATGAATGGTTTTGGAGTAAAAAGCGCCAGTTTTTAAATGGAAACACAAAGTAGGAATCCTAAGAAACCTTGGAAACTTTTCTCCACCTCACCTCTGCCTATTTCCCTGTGCAAGTAGATTGCAGACTCTGAGTGTCAGCAGATACGAAGACTATACTTCAGATAGCTTACATGCATACGGTTACGAGCAACAGAGCCATAGCTCTCTGCATCCAAGTCATAGCAAAGGCCAGCTCAGTGAGGGACTCTCTGCTTCACCCTTCAAAAGACTGCAGGTTAGGTGTTTTATATATATATATATGTATAATATACTCTTCCCAGCTTTTCTAGGCCTTTTATAAGCCAATGAGTAAAAAAACACTTCGCACACCAAGAGGGAAGTCTTAATAAAGAATGGTAGTAATATGATAATTAAAATTCATGAAACCTCTCAGCTGAGTGTAAGATCTGAGCTTAAATGAAGTCTCTCACTATTATTCATGCCTCTTTAGTTGAATCAGTGATGACATTTGTGGGAATTATTTTGTAAAATCGCTATTGCTCTAGATTCTGAGACTCTATTATAAGCACAGTGTTTATAGAACCTGCCACTGATGTGGGCAGTGGTTAAAAGCCAAAATATATCCTCTCATTTTTCAAAACATGTCTTTCCTGGAAATGTATCTTTGAATATTCTGTCATGCATTTACTGCTGTTTATATCTTATAATTTAATTGTTGTCCTAGTTGCCAGACAGGTTAAATATACACTAGCTTCTCAATTACAGAAATCTGTCTCATTAGAAACATTTTGAAGAATATTTCTATTTTTTGAATGAAATTAAAATCTTTTTAGTTTTTAATCTGTAGCTTATAAATTCTGAATTAATCCAGTAGTTATATTTCTCCACTCAAAYAATAACTAGAGAGAGAACTTTAACCATATATTTTTAATAAAGCATAAGGAATTAAAGATTTGTTTATCCAGTGAAAATTTTTGCCTAGGAAGACTATAACATAAATACAGGTCTTGTTAATTCCTATGCATCTCCAGAGATAGACTGTAAAGAATTGAGAGAATTCTATTAAGAATAAGGGGCCTTTGTGACAGCCCCAAAAGCAGTAAGGAGAATTTCTGAAAGGGTTTTACTCGCATGAAAAAACAAAACAAAGCAAATTGTGGAATCTGTTTCATAATCTGGAACAGGTAGTAATAAAAGAAATGATTAATCCTTCCCATAGGAAAAGCAGAGATGTAGGTAAGAACAGGAAACATCAAGTTATTATGTAGGAGGTGAGGGCTGGAAGAGGCTCACAAACATCTATATTCCAGTGGGTTGTGGAACACCAGTGTTATCTGCACAGTGATACTGTTATCTTAATGTTCTGGTCAACACTCATAAACATACTCCAGGCCTTGTGCACATACTGGTTGCTGTGTTGTAAGGGAAGATGCAAATCCTATTGTATTGAACCTTTGAAAACCCAAAAGTTATTGCTTGCCAACCTAAATGGTCATGGAAGCAGACTTTCTGAATCTGAGGACATCTTGAAGCACCTGGGTTCAGAGGAAAGAAGGATGTGGGTCTCCCAAATACCACTCTTGTCTCCCATTCCATGCTGCCAGTGACAATTAGTCAGGCCTGGGCTCAAATCCACTGCTGGCATGCTAGCCCATTATGTAAATTATTGCCGTAGGACTGCTGAGTCTGGGCTATACCCAGTAAAACAGGTAACACCTCTCATACAACTTATTGAACACCTCCCTAAATGCATTTGAAATCTGCAAGTACTGTGGTACAAGACACCAATGAACCAGTCACCAAGAAAAAAGAACTGCCTCTTTAAAAATATTCACAAGGGCTTTACAAAGCAATCCAGTAAAAGCTGGATTTATTGGAGTATTAATAAGAATATTTGAGACTTTTTTAGCATCTTCTTACATGTAAAAATCAAAGTGCTTAAACCAGTGTATTAGGTTTAATATCAATCTGATAAGGAATGTTATGTTGTTCCCTCTTTGACAGGGAAAGAAACCTAGGCACAGACTTATTTTAATAAACAGCTGGGGAAGGATCATGTAGCAAAGCAGTGGCAAATTCTGGAGTACTGTGGATTTCCCATACCTGTCAACTTCACTGCTTTTGGAAGCAGACAAATGCTTCACAAATCAGCGATGGCTGGCCTTTTAGCTATGTGTCTAGGACCTCTGGACATTCAGTGGACAGAATGTTAGAGAAGGTGCTCTTAATGGCTTCAGAAACAAAAAATTCTGGACGAATAGATACCTGCTGTACCTAGCAGTGCAGGCTGACTCTGTATCACATGTGCAGTGAATCCTGTACGTCTGGGACATACATGACCTACAGAATATGAACTGTGCGGTTTATTTGCACTATGCAAATCATATGCCTCATATGATTTGTGCTTTTGTGCATTCTGGACAGGCTGACTTTATTGTGCATGGATCAACTCTGCATTGCATGCAATATGTCATTGACATCCAATAAATTCTGTTTTTCATGGACATGTCAGACTCAGTGTATATGCACTGTACAGAATATACTTATTTCTATCCAAGAAATCCCAGGCAGAGATGCAGGAACGACTGCTTGTTAAATTTCAAACAATGGTAGGTATATTTTCTTACCCTTATGTCACACCCTAAATATCACAAAAAAAGGGTCATTACCCTGTAGGAAAAATAGAGAGGATAATGTTTTCAGCTATGTGATGCAATGCATATATATAAAGTACACTGCATTTGTATAAAGTACATTGAGCATTTAATCAGAAAAGATTATTTGAACTTTAGTATATACAGAGTGTTCTCTAGGTCTAAAAGGTCTAATCAGGAGTGTTTTTCTGACATGCTTTCCTAGTGTTACTGTATGAAGGATAAATCTCTTTAGGGTCCAGTTCTGCTTCCCCTATATTTAACATGGTACCTGACAGACTAGATCTGACCCCAGATCCATCTAGTCGAGGAACCAAATCGTGACAATGGCCAGAAACACCTTGGGGGACAGTGGCTGGAAAAGACGCAAGTCAGGTATGTTGGCCTACATGGATCACTACAGGCATCTCACACTGCTGTTAGAGATTGTCTATCACCTTACTGCACAAGGTCCAAGTAACTTGGACACCAAGCAGAGCTTAACTTCAGAAGAAGCCCAAGTTAATTCAGGGCATCTGTTTGCACAATACACCAAAATTGTGAGTAAAGGTGAGTAAAGAACTGACAATTAATAAATAGACTTAAACCCCAACTAAATATCAGTGGAATTTGATATACTGTAGACTATTTATTTAATGCAGACCAATAATATTAAAAACAGTAAGTTTTAGAAAAAATTATCTTTTTACCTGTTAGTAAAGAAGAATACAGTTTAAGCAACAAGGCTTTATAACATGGGCCGTCAGAAAACTTCCTCTACTTTTGATGGCAGTCTGAGAAAAGAACTTGTGCATTTTYCAAGCAATATACCATATGAATAAACACTTAACTCACCTAGGGTAACGAATCCCATTAATATAGTAATTCTGAGCTTCCTATGTTTATGTGAATTTTTATTTCTGTTATTCTTTCCCAAGGTAGATTTCCCTTTATGCAAAGGATAGACTGTGATTCATGGATAGAAAACAGCCATCTTATTAATGCATGAAATACTTTGAACAGGATCACAGGAGTGGCAAAACCAGAACAGATTATTGATCCATTATGTCTGGCATTTGCCTCTGGGATTGCCTATATACTTAAAAAAAGGGGGGGGGGGGAGATTTTACACAGCTATAGCAAGGAACTTTGCAGTATTACACAATGAAAAAGTTATCTCAACCCTGACAGCCAGGAGCTGTCACTGTGTTTTCTGAAGCACAAGGACAGATAGGCCTTAAATATTTGCATAATATTCTGAAAAAAACTAGGCCACTGTACATCATGACTATTTTTTTAAGTTCCGTAAAAAAAGATGGGTCACATGGAATGGAAAAAGCTAAAGTGAAATTTACACTAGGAATTGGGCTACTTCTCGATCTGAAGCAGGCAGCATTGAGCTAGCATCAAAAGAGTGAATTCTGCACCATCGTCATCCGAAGAGAACGTTATTTCAGTTAAATAGGCTCATTTTTTTGGTACCTTACTTTGTTTTTTGAAAGCTATGACTCGCAGCACTGTCACTTAGTGGACCCTCCCCAACAGCCGTGTGATACTCGGCATTTATCTTCCACCTCTTGCTTCTTAAAGTCCCCGAATATTCGCGAACGTCCCGTTTTTAAAAGCCTGCGGGGGGGAGAAAAAAAAAAGCGCGAAACAAAGCCAGGAACGCTCAAACCCCACAACGCAACAAGTATGACGGTTTTTAAGCTGGTCTCGTGGTGACTTGGGACCCGACACCCGATTGGGGGGGCCGCGGGCGCGCAGAAGACGAAGCCACCAG
>NW_020449263.1:1112640-1150034 GCF_003343035.1 Apteryx rowi | reverse complement strand
AGGCGCGCTCGGGTCGTCCTTAGCCCTTGTTTCTGATTCTCGTTTAGGCTCTTTGGTTGGTTATTTTACGTCCGCAAAGTTTCTGCTCTACCTTGGACATGCGCTGTCCACTTGGGTGAGTAAAGCGCCGGCCGCACGGCTGCAGGGTTCCTCCCTCGTGCTCGGGTTTACCTGCGCGTTGTTAGTCCTCTGCAAACAGTCGTTGCAAAACAGAAACCGTGGAGACTGGCTTCTTATTGCGAAGACTTTTAATGGCAAGGTGTTGCAATCTTCGCATGGTATGTTGCAGTATATTCAGTTTTGACTGAAAACAGAAGTGCAGTACTCATAATTTCCCAAGGGCTTGATTCTGCTGTCTTCAGTTCCTTCAGTAACTGCACAGAACCACTGAGACCTGTCACAGGGTGAGGCGAGGGAAAGAGCATGGCCCGAATCAAGTGTCGTGGGAAAGACGTGCATTGCATTGCAACATTGATCTGGAAGGGCGTATGTGCTACCTTACAAATAGGAGACTGTATTTGCAATGGACCGCTTCCTGCCACTCATTCTCAAACCTGTTGAGAGCGTCTCAGAGGTGTCTCTCCTCTGGCAAAATGCATGCCTTCTGACACGCTGGCTTACTAAAGTAGCTCACTATAGCTGCTTTCATTCACTTGGGAGCATCATTCAGAACCTTACAAAAATGAACAAAAAGAAGAATTTGGTTCTGCTCATCATAGTAAAGTGAAGAACAGGCCAATATTTAGCCAAGGGATATATAATCATGTAATATAGTCTTGATTTACTACGAATGGCTAGGCTCAAAAAAAGGTGAAAAGTTTCTTTCCTGATATTCCCTGTTTTGTCTTTATTTAGTCCTGGGTTTGGACTGATTTAATGTGTGCTTTGTATAACACTGAGCATACTGCTGATATACAATTACAACATTGCATGCCTAGCTGCAATGCCTTGCTTTCACTAATCCAAAAGGTCATATTGATGTTTCTGTTAATGGAAGACGGAAGGCTTAGAGGGGCATCAAACACTTGTTTAAACAAGTGCAATATTTTTAGCAATTATTAATTTTATTCAAGGAGTCGGGTGATGTTTGTTTGGTTTGCTGTTCTTTAGAGTCCAGGGTTGTTACCTGCAACCATTTGTTCTGTCAATAAAAGGGGCAAACTGCTTACCTGGCTGTCCTGCCAACCCTGCTCCCTGCTGTCAGGTGTTACAAAAATCCGCAATGGGATTACTCAAATGCCTGAGCAAGGGTGACAAAGTAGTCTGAAAACTGTAGCACATACCATGATGAGCAGACTGCAAGATGTCTGTTCAGCTGTTTAGCAGTATCAGTAGTACACTCCTAGCTCCTGTGTATTTTTCTATTGTGCTGAAAATCTGACTCAAACTCCTGAAGTAAGAGCAGTATTGCCTATTTTGACAGAACTGGGTGAGGACTGCACCTTTTTCATCTCTTAAGCTTTGATGTTCTTGTAGTCTGAATGTGTGTCCTAACAGGAATAGCTTTCTGCAGACAACAAACAAGCACCTTCATCTTCAAAACTGAAATTACTATAGCATTGTTCTAAAATGTGTATGTCCAAAACATAAAACCTAATAGAAATGTATCTTTGCTGTGGGTGAGAGAACTTGATTAACTTCCATGTTGCCAAGCCATTCTCAAATACAGAGAGAAGTTATAAATGATTAAGTGTTTCTCATCTCTACAAATGCTCAAATTTGAACAAAGTCTAGGCTGTGTCGTAGACTCTCGTTCAGTGAAAGTGCTTGTGTGTGCTTGGCCTCAGTGATCTGTAACAAAAGGGATGAATTGCTCTGCTGAACCGGAACCTCAGACTTTATGCTGTTGCTATAACTTAATCCTAGCTATCACTCAACAACAGGGATGGAGCAGAATGAAACTGTTCACCTAGTTGTTGCCTGGCCTAATACTTACTAATATAAGTATTGCAGCTTCCCAGCTTTATCTGTGTCACTCAAGACTCCCAGGAGGCCTTTCATCAAGTAGCAGCCTGGCTACTGCTTGACTTGTTGGCTTCAGTTCTGAGCTGTGATTATATACACTTAATCTGAGAGGCTGTAAGGATAGTTATAGTAACTGAGAAGCTAAGAACTGTCTTTAAAAGGATGGTTAGGCTAAACAGCTATAATTATTCATTAAAAGAATTTTAAATATCCCTATTTTGAGTCACTTAAAGTAGGATCAAGTATATATAATCAAGGCTTTGCCCGTTTGAGGGCTGTATTTACTATTGATATCTCAGTAAACTTTAGTTTGAAATTTCATATCAGCTTCATATCCTCTATAATCTAATGTTGTTTTTCTGTGACACTAACTTATCTTTACTTGCTCTCTATGGCTTTTAATTTCTGAAACTCGTGCTTCCAGGTTGGAACGGCTTTGGTTATTCCAAAAGTTAGCTGTGTGGATTGGCCTGATCAAAGTACTCTGGGTAAATAGGTTGGATGAGGTTAAACAGAGCTCATGGGTTCCTTAAATGAATCCTGTAGTGAAATTGTAATCTCACTGAGGTCAAGGGAATCTTCCTGTAAATTTCAAGTGAGATTGGATTTGACACTCTGACAATGATGACTGTCACTGACTTTCACATGCTTAACTTAGCATTCCTCTTTCATTTTTATCAGAATTCAATAACTGAAACATCTCTGCCTAAGGAAAAAACCTGCTATGACATTTTACTAGTGAGAGATAGAATTTAGAACATTACTTTCAAACTTAATAAAAGGTTGCCCAGGCTAATCAAAACTTACACTTAATCCACCTGCATACATTGTAAATTAAATTTGGTAAAGAGGTACCTCAAGTCACATTAAGCTTAAGTGAATGCTAGACTTGAGGAAATTTTCTCTGTTCTTTCATGGCTAGAATGCTTTCTGTATACTTTTTCTATTAACCGTGGAATGCAAGTGGAACATATTTTAAAGAAGATATGAGGTGCTTTGGGAGAGTGATAAGTTAGATTTGCCCTTTCATATATAATCAAGTCAATCATACTCGTGTTTGCATTCTTTCATTGGTTTTAGTTAAAATCATACAAAATAATGAGATGCTTCTCTGAACTAGAAAAAGTGAAATTTTATTCCTAATTGGGGCACAACTATTTCTATGCCCATGGTTAGGAAGACCAATGTGAATATTTACTTTGCAATGTTCAAAAAAACTCCTTTAGAAAACTTCAATACATGTTAAAAGCCAAATTCTTTAAGTGTGTATACTATTGCTACATTAAAGATTTTCATCAAATTTTGTCTGCAGTTGCTTTAACTGTTAAAATAGCATGATTTTTATGCATCTTTTGATTGCTATTTTATTCAATATGTTAGATTTGGCAGTCTTGGCTCTTTTAAAAGTGCTTTTATGTTGACTGCTCCAGCCCTTCAAATACTACGTGTTTCAAAGGTCCTTAAATATTTGTAGTCCTTAAATATTTGTAGTTGCTGTATCATGCAGCAATTACTTAAGGTGACAGAAGAGAACAGTTTCACATTTGGTTTGTAGAAGACTGACATTGGGGACCCTTATTAAACATACTCTCTGCCCTAGAACAGTATGAATGTGTTCTCTTTATCTGCTTTGTTATTGATTAAATAAAACCTTTTCTGTAGTGCACTTCTTGCAACATGTTTAAAAAGTCAGTGAGATAATGACTCCAATCATGTGACAATATGAACTGACATATTCATTAGCAAATCATAGAGCTCTCTGGTAACAAAGAAATGTTTTGAACAGTATGAAAGTTATTTCAGTTAGACATCTTTACTTTTTTGACTGCTGTAGCTAGTATCAGAATATGGAAAAACTGTACAGTCTAAGGAACAGTACTGCAATAGGCTAAGTATAAACTAGCTCTGATATTCTGCCTCTTAGTAATACAACAATGTTTATCGTGGCTAAAAAGAGTTAAGTCCGTTGACTTCAAAAACTTAACCTAAAAAGACTTAGAACAACACCTTCCTTGATTTACCTGTATCTGTCCTTGATTGTATTACTGAGTTGTTCTGACTTTTGTATTTTAAAACTGCTTTAAGCTTTGCTCATCTAAGGACAAACCACTGTCTTAAAGTTTTTAAATAGCATTGATAATCAAAATCTTGTGGTAATGCTTAGTGATCTGTGCTGGAGAATCTGAAGTCGTCTTTGGATCTTGTTGGAAGTGGCTGGCAACAGACTTTGTCCCATATTATTATAAAAGAGAAAATATTTTTAATTTGTGATGTAATGTTATAAACTGTAACATAGCAGTTGATTGGAACAGGTGATTATAGTGATGCTTAAATAAACTCAAGGGCAGGATATAGCTTATGGTTTTAAAAAAAAAAACTGCAACAAACCTGATACTTTGTTAATTTGTATGTTTTTCATGGCATTAGTAAGATAGGAGAGCCAACCAGCATACTTGTGAAGTGCAAATAGTAATGCTATGTATGTACTCTGTTATTTTTAAAGGGAGATCGTATGTGGCATTTTGCTGTGTCTGTGTTCCTGGTTGAACTTTATGGAAACAGCTTACTCCTGACTGCAGTCTATGGATTGGTTGTGGCAGGATCAGTTCTTCTCCTGGGAGCCCTTATTGGAGACTGGGTGGACAAAAACTCCAGGCTCAAAGGTTAGCATGTCTAGAGCAGGCTATTTACTTAAGGATGGATCAAATTAATGTCAAAAGACAAAGCTATTAGAGTTAATGCCTCAAGTCAAATAAGAGAACTGGGCTTGCTCAGTCTTTTGAAAGAATGATATTATTTCAGAATGATGGTAATTATGCAAGGACAGTACCAAAGATGGGGGGGGGAACAATTTTACATCATATGTTCATTACACAGGCTAAACCCATATAATAAGTAGACACACAAATGCATGAGATAAAAAGCACATAGCTTTAAGAACTACAGACTCAGTTCTTTACAAGCTAATACTACAAATCTTATTGTCATTTGCTATCTTCTGTCTTGCTACAGTTATTTTCTGCTGGAGATGTACAAACACACACAGCAGTCACATTATACCTATTTTTAATATATATGCTCTAGTCTGTTGTAAAAATGACATGGCATCAAGTTCTTCATATACTTTCTCTTTCCAAGAGTTTACACAATAGCATCACTCAATGGTACATTGAAAACAAATTTCAGAGACTCAAGCCAAGTCTTGTTTTTATCATTTTAAAAGTAATAATTTAAACAGATACAGTTTGCTTTGACTGAGAAAAGGCCTACTTGGGCATAAAACTGTTAAAAGCTACAAAGTCACATTAGACATTAATTTGACTCTGAGACAATGGATGATTCAAAATCAAGTATAAAATGACACCTCAAATGTTTTTGGGGGGGGATAGGGGGAAAGAAACGTCTAGGAAGCTAAAAATATTTACAGAATGTGTGTGTTCTTTAACTACACTTTCCTTAAGCTTATAGTTTGCTCATTCTTGCATTTATCATTTACTCTTCTCTTTGATTTAACACAGTGGCCCAGACATCCTTGGTTGTACAGAATGTGTCTGTCATCCTGTGTGGTGTTATCCTGATGATTGTCTTCTTGTTTAAGACACAGCTCTTGACCTTATACCATGGATGGCTTCTTGTGAGTGCTTAAACTTGTTAACGAGGAATTAACTTATAAGGAAACTTTCAGGAGTATGGGAGAAAGAAGATGGAATTTTTATTCTCCTCTAGTCCTTTTGGACATTTCTATGAACTAAAACTGGCAAATAAAACTTTAAGCTAATTGGAAAAAGAGGGGTGATTGCTTTCCGTCAGGAACGGTAAGGTAGACTTCTTGTCATGTCTGAAGAGTAATACTTAAATGAATGAGTTCAAATGTAAATCTGTAGTTTCTGGTTGTACAAGGTAGCAGTGGAGGTCTCCCATCACTTTTCTCACTCCATAATTTTTTCCCCCCATTTTTCTAGACTATGTGCTATATCCTGGTTATCACGATAGCAAATATTGCCAATTTGGCCAGCACTGCCACAGCGATCACAATTCAGAGGGACTGGATTGTGGTGGTTGCAGGGGAAGACAGAAGCAAACTGGCAGGTGAAATATGTTGCCTTTTTTAATACCTTAAAGTGTCTTACTTTTCAAGCTTGACTTTAGATTAGAATTTTAGAGGTTCAACACTTGAGTTCTAGTTACTGCGAGGAAAAACAGTTAAAGAGCAGCCCTTGTTTTCTCACCTTCTCTGTTCTTGACTACAGTTACTGAGATTAGAAATTAGTTGTGAATTTGATTACAATGCAGTTAGGTAACCCTAAACTTTTGTTCTTCATTTAATCCTACTGCAGCTTTGTTAAGAGAAACTTTGTTTTTGTCAACCAAATAAACATACATGCTCTTAAATCAAATAACCAGTGTTTAATAGAAAACAGCTATTTAACTTTCAGGCACTTAGAGCCAAGTGTTGCAATACTTTATTTTTAGGCTCCTGGGATGCAACAAAACTGTTGCCTAACTAGGCTCCTTATATAGAGATCAAAGAAAGAAGATGAATGAAGTCCAGAACAGTAAAGTGCATGGATCAGGAAACTGCCAATATAAAATGCTGTGCATTTGAAGTCTTGCACTTCTCTAGCATTAGGTGCCCAACTCAGAGCTGTGAATGCTTTTCTTCACTTGGAACAGAAAACTCAAAATACTTGTACGTCATCTGATACCTTTGGTATTAGATTACAGACTTAATATTCTCTTTGGCTTATTAAATCTTTTTTTCTCCTTTTTTCCCTTTCTTGCACAGTGGCATGGCATCATTAGGAGAGTGAGTGAGTTTCCATTCAAATTCTGTAGCTTCATGGTCATGACACTACTAGGATGTAAGAGGGGTTTGGGATCCTCTACAGGCCAAGGACATGTTGAACCTGACTTCCTTTTGCTGGGAAAGTACTCGAGACTATTCACACTGAGATGTATGATCGATCTCTGGCTATGTTGCTGTTCTGATTACAACATAAAAGACAGTGCGGGAAGCAGTTGTCTTTTGTGATTAACTTGGGCAGTCTACATGGGCTCTGAATAAGCCTGTAAGGGGACTTAAACCCTCTCAGATAGAGGAACTGATACTGAAGTACAAACAAGGCACAGAGGAGCTTCACATTGCCAGGACATACGTAGCTCACTGAGGAAACTCTGGGTCTAAGTTTTACGTCCAAGGCACTTGTGGAGTTTAGGTGCCTCTAGGCTTAGGCAGCATTTCAGTTCCATGAACTAATTTTGTATGAAGCTGCCTAAGTTGTCCATAAAGTTCAATTCGCATGCCTAAGTCCTTTTAGGGATTAGACCTGCATATCACTGTCTTATTCTTGAGGTTTATCTCCAGTGAATGAGTCCTACTTCCTCTCACTCAAGAGAGGCTAACCCTTAATTAAACGCAGAAGAAAGTGTCTCAGATTTTCATTTCCCTGTGTACAAACTTTCCCCAGTAGTCTTTTATTTTTGACCTTGCAATGCCTTTGTAGGCCATGCCTTTTCTAGAGCAGCAGTAGCAATGCCTTTCTAGGCTATGCCTTTTGTAGAGCAGCAGTACAGGTCAACTTCCTTTACACATATGAATCACAGGTGGAAAAATAGTTCTATTGTAGAAGCCTTGAAGTTCTAATGGCTCTCATTAACCTTTCTTCTTGTGTTAGATCTTATTCAGCAAATTGTCCCCCAACCCCTGTACTTCTACACATGAGATAAGGTACAGACCACACCTGCAGAGAACTGCATYGCAGGCAGTCATGTCTCTGCTGCAATTTCAGACAGAATTACGTGACCATTCTGTACTGAAAACCAGGCAAGAGGTTCCTGCAGACTGAGGCAACTTTATGTAAAAAAGCAAAACAAAACCCTTAGTTCAGCAAATCTGAAAGTCTCCCAGGCAGGTATAGGGTTATGTGTTTAATCTTGATGTTATTTGGGCACTTCTAAGATACCTTAACTTTAATAATAATAATAAAATAAAATGAAAGCCAGCATTGACTTTGCAGCAAATACTGGTTTCTATCTCTGTATTGTTACGTTTCCTCAAAGGGTCTTAACTAGCTTGGTGGACTAAGCAGATAAAAGTTGCCTTGGCTTCCCCTTCTTAATTACTAATTAGTCTTTCCATTCATTCTGATTACTGTGTAGCTCTTGAGTTTGGAAATGTTAGCCTTGCCTGAATAACTCAATGAACCTTAGTTCTGGGAATTTCTAAAGCAAAATGTTAAGCAGTCAAACTTACTCATCTTAGTTATCAGTGAAATGGTTAGTAGTTGAATTAAATTTGACTTCTAAATAACCTAAACACTTCTTTGAATGACAGGGAGCAATTAGATTCTCTACAGATTCAGGAAGAGCAGATTCACATTGGCTTACAATTTCACTCATCCTTTAAAAGCTCTATTTTTATAATAGGACTACAAAATGAATATGAGAGAGAATTCTAAGCAGTGTGAGGCCCTGATGTACAAAAGCTTTGAGCATCCAACAACTTTTAATGACAGAAGAATGGCAAAATTAATTGGAAACCTACAGCAGCCTAGAGGGTGAAATGACTCTGAAGCTGATCAGATTGGGGAATGGAAAATTTCCACTGCTGGCAAAGGGAAGACACATCCATACTAGGAAGGGGCTCCTTGCTTTGACCATAAACATGCAAGTGTGGAACAGAAGGGAGCAAGGACTTTGCTCAGGGAGTTCTGAGAATGGCTGATGGCACTTATAGGCAGTGTGACTCAATAAGGAAACTTAAATCCATTTCAAAGGTCTGCCGCTATCGGTGAGAGTATTGTGTGGTCACCAGTTATTAGAATTGAATGGAAGAGATTAAGAAATACATGGTCCAGTATTGGAGAGATAGCAGTTGCTAAAATTATCTTTACAGGAATGTGTTCCACCATGCAAGATTCCCATTAGTGTCTAGAGTTCTGCATGCTGGGTTTGAGTGTTACAGAGAGGCTTAGGAGTCCATGAAGTCACTTGGGTGCAAGAGTAGTGTGTGATTGCAGATTAATAGTTTCACTTACTGAGTTTACAGTGGAAGTATATTTCTRCATGCTCAACCTGGAAGCCTTCATTCAGGCAAGACTTGAGAGGAGTGGGAATTTAGCTTACAAACACCTGGATTGGTCCCAATAAACTTAGGCTTTGGAGCACATAAAAGTSCCTCTAGTTAGCAGTCAGAGTAACTCCTGCTTGAAGTGAAATCACTTGTCAGGAGTCTTTCCCTGACTTTATATGTTCTGGAGCTTGATGTGTGCATATGTGCAGTTCTAATTATGTTAATGAATATTTCCCAGTGTTAGCAAGCACTTCATATTATCAAATCATCTGTGACAGATATGAATGCCACAATACGAAGGATCGACCAGTTGACCAATATCTTGGCCCCAATGGCAGTTGGGCAGATAATGACGTTTGGCTCCCCCATGATTGGCTGTGGATTCATTTCGGGTTGGAACCTGATATCTATGTGTGTGGAATATCTGCTGCTCTGGAAGGTTTATCAGAAAACCCCTACTCTGGCTCTCAAATCTGCAAAAGTTGAAGAATCGGAACTGAAACAGCTGAATGTAAAGAAAGGTATTGAAAGTACTGAAGTAGCTGTTCAAAATCACAGTATATTCATTGCACCAGTCAAAGCAAAATTTAATTGTTCACTTATCTATCTTGTATAGAGGCTGTTTTGAGGCTATAGCTTTTTACTTGCAGCTTGAGGCTTTCTGGTTTTGACCGTAGACACCAGAGACTATATAAGTAATAATACTTCTTGCTCCAGCCATTAGAGGTTTCCTATAAAATACAGCCAAAGAATGAATCCTCTCCTCTTGACTGATCCCTTAGCGTAAGTCTGCCCTGTTGCTTAGAGCTGACTGATCTTGATGACTGCCCATCTGTCTATATATCTAATGTGCTGACAAACCCTCTGATATGTAGTGTCTACAAGCAAAACAATTTGTGTAGGACTCTTCTTTCTTCCTAGCTGGTCTCTACTTACATGCAGTACTTCACATGCAGGCTTTCAGGAAGTTGTGGAATAGGTGGTAGTGTTTCTAGTCTAGCTAGAGTAGAGTAGGTAGAGTTTCTAATTTTTTTATAGTTTCTATCCACACTACTAACCCAAGTACCACCCTGGTATTTGGATTTTGTTTGTGAACAGTGGAAGTGTGGTGCCTTTCTCCTATATTAAAGGAGTGAAAGTGGAATTATAAAAAAGCATGGTCTTAACTTTCCAAACTTGATTTTAGATTTTTTTTTTTTGCTTTGGTAGGCTTCAGCAAGCTTCTCTGCTATGACATGAGATTACTGCCAGATGATTAAATATTCCCTACTTCCTGTGSTTAGTGCATTCAAACATAAAAAGCTCTTTTAAAATGCAAAGTAACATTAGTTAACTAATATTCATTAATAAATAATTTCTTTATGGAAGATTGTTTAGCGCATTCAGTCACAAGAAGTCTGTCAAGAAGAAAGCATAGCCTGTTCCTTTCCCACCACAGTTTAACAAACTAAACTGCAGTTTAAACTGATATGGACAGACTTTACTTGATCTTACTGTATAGAAGGGGATTAATGGCACTTAAACATTCAACTAATCAGGGGAAAGTTGATTGCAGAATTTAACTGATACACTTCTGCAGCAGTGAACTACTAACAGCAAACAATTGTCTTGCAATTTACACTCTGCCCTTTCTTGGCAGGAGAGTATCTAACAGTTACATTTCTGTTTGCAGAGAGTGACACGAAACYTGCTGAAGGAGTGCAGTTAATTGTTGAGAAAGATGTAACTGGCTCTGAGCCCCAACAGGAGAAGGAAGTCAGCTGCGCTGCCCGGATTGCTGAACCTTTCATCACGTTTCGTGATGGATGGGTTGCATACTACAACCAGCCAGTGTTTCTTGCAGGCATGGGTCTTGCATTTCTCTATATGACCGTTCTGGGCTTTGATTGTATTACTACAGGCTACGCATACACTCAGGGTTTGAGTGGCTCTGTGCTAAGTCTTTTGATGGGTGCCTCAGCAGTCACTGGCATCATGGGAACAGTAGCTTTCACCTGGCTTCGTCGCAAATGTGGCTTGGTTCGCACAGGCCTTATTTCTGGAGTAGCCCAGTTTGCTTGTCTGATCTTATGTGCCATCTCTGTATTCATGCCTGGAAGTCCTCTGGATTTGACTGTTTCCCCATTTGCTGACATTGGTGCCAGGCTGTTTGAAAGTGAACCATTGCCTACTATTGCATCTCCAGCAGATGAGTCTGAAATGGCTTTTGCAACTGGAATGCCTAACTTGTTAAACGGGTCTGCTCCTGCTAACAGTGATCCAGAGATGAGTCCTGAGCCTGTGCCTTTAATCTCTGTTAGTCTCCTGTTTGCAGGAGTCATTGCTGCTAGAGTTGGTAAGTAGTATGTGGCTATTAAAATCTGACTTATTGACTGTGCTTAATTTTAGAAATTACAGAGCTTGTCAGCTAAATACAAATTTGAATTTAGAATTGTTGGCTACATTTGAAGTGTTGCATCATGTTTCTAAGACTAATTCATTACACTTAATGGGCAAATGAAATGATCTTACAAAAGTACTGCTAATACAGAGATTGCAGTTCTAATTTCTTGAATATCATACTGCTCGAATCATGAAAACAGTTATCACATTTGGAGATAAATGCAACTTCATTTTTTTGGGAATGCTCATCTCTAAATAATTTTCCTTTCTTCCCACCCAAATAAAAACATTCATTAATGGGAAACAAAATGAAATATCTGTGCTACTATAAATTTCAAATTTAGCAGTTTAATCCATTCATTAAATTGTCTAATAATCTTTAAACTTGTGAGCAGTAAGGAAGTTCAGAAGTAGATGCTTTGATTTGGATGACAGCTTAATGTTTTGAGGAATTTCCAGACAGTCTAATACTAGTATATCTCCACCAAAGAAAACAGTTGAATGTGTAATGAAGTCTAATTCTCATAACCTGTAGAACCTTTGCTGTCTAACAAATTTCTGAAGCTTTAGCTGAATTTTGGAGGAAGAAAATACTTGGTTCCTATGCATTAAGTTTGCTAGTTAAGAGTTTAAAACGTACATGACTTCTTTTTCTGCAAACATGTTCTTATGCAAAGTTTAACAATAGTAACTAGCATGAATACACTTTAAGGTGTAAAGCATCTATTTAAATAAGGAACAGGTAGTTAAGCAAAACACTGTTAACTTGATAGATGTGTTGAGGCAAGACATGACAGGTGAGTTAAAATGTCAAGCAGTATGTATTAATTAAGGAAATAGTAAAGGGAAAACAAATTGCTCTTGACTGTGCCAGTGTGAAATCAGTTCTGGTCTGACAAGCGGTTAGTTTGTCCCTCATATTTTAGGCAAATCTGAGTGTTCACAGAAATAAGTTTGATTGTGTCAATAATGGGAGTTGAGAAGTCCAGTTGTATGGATAACTATTTCTTTTCTCTCCATAGGCCTTTGGTCCTTTGATTTGACTGTCACACAGTTGCTCCAAGAAAACGTGATGGAATCTGAAAGAGGCATCATAAATGGTGTCCAAAACTCCATGAATTATCTTCTTGATCTGCTGCACTTCATCATGGTCATCTTGGCCCCTAACCCTGAAGCTTTTGGCTTATTGGTGCTTATTTCTGTGTCTTTTGTTGCAATGGGTCACATAATGTACTTCAGATTTGCCCAAAAAAGCTTGGGAACACAACTTTTTGCTTGTTGCACTCCTGATCCCAAAGCAATCTCTGACAGTTCACCACCTGGTAATACATCTATAGTCTGAAGGGATTTGCTACACATATATCATGGTTAGATGTGTAGAAATGGTCACAAAAGGCAGTCTAAGGTGTTTCTCTAGAGTTGAATGCATAACTTGACTATTTAAGGAAGCCTTCCCAAAAGAAACAGAAATCGTCTCACAGTGAACCTACACATTTTATTTTGGGCTAGGGACAACCTAGTTGAATCTTAACAGCTAGTATTTGAAAGGATCCCCAGAAATTACACATGAAGTATTTGATCAAAAAAATAACTTTGAATGTCTGTCCAACTCCTACATCCTGATATTGTTTGTCAGTTATACATACTCACTTTGTCCATATTTGTTCGTTGAGCAAAATAAGGTTTTTGTTTAGTTCTTCTAGAAAAGCTTGATTTACCATGTTTTGCTCTTTGATTTTCTCTGTTTTTCCCCTTCTGTAAGCATGTTCTGTTCCACCTATTGCTCCTCTCTCTTCCCAAATTGGATAAAACCTCCTTCTTGGAGGTCTGAAGGGGACTTTAAGTTCTGGTGTTTTCCCAAAATACATCTATTCTAGTTTAACTTTGCAGAAACACCTGTGCAGCTTTTTATGTTTCTTTACAAATTAGATTAGCGCTAGGTGCAAAATATTGTATTACGCTTTTGCACTTCATAAAGTAAAGCATAACCTCATTTTAGCAGAAGCTATTGATGTAATGTAATGTTATAAAGCATAGCTTTTTTTTTTAACTCAAATGCCAGATCTGCTCAGGTTTGTAGCAGAGAGTGCTAAGGTCAGGAGTACTGGTACAGAAAGATAAGCCAAGGGCTAATTTAGCCTTTGCCTCAGAGTACAAGCAGCTTTGGTTTATTTTCAAATGCCATGGCTTTAAGAAACCTTATTAAAAGCTGATGTAGTGGAAAACAATTACTAGTCCAGGCAAAACATATCCAAAAAAGTGGATTACTTACACTTACCTGTTTTACATTTATGTGAATTTTATGACTTAAAGTTTATTCTAAGATACCGTTAAAACAGTATCAGATATTGAATTGTGTGGCCCTCCAGCAACTTCAGAGAAATGGAGAATGATTTATCCCTTTGATTTCAAGAAGTTCTTGCATTATTTGACCCTGCACATGTGCTAACACAGTGCTTCTATTGTCATTAGCCATTTATGCACTTTTGTGGAAGCTACTCTAAGCACTTTGCTTTTCAGTGGAGTTGAATCTTGCAGTATTCCAAGTTTTCCTATGGTGTGACAACATGATTTTTAAAGTTAAATCTTTGTAAAATGTTTGTTTGCAAAATTAGAAGAATGAAAAATAAGAAAGGTATTTTTTACATGTTGCTGACATTTTTTTAAGTTTTTTTTATTTTAGGTACTTTCTTTAATAACCTTCTATTTTGCCAGACTTCAACCCTGGAATGTATCAACTCCATGGACATTAAAGGCGTTACACCAGGGCTGAATCTAGGCCAGTTATCTAAAAAAAATGATGAGTATATTATATATCAGTCTAAACAGATTGTAAAAAAAAAAGCTGTAGTAGCTTCTATCTCAGATATAATATTTTGTGAAAGGACTGAAAGTGAATGAATGGGAATCCAATGTACAACCCAGTTGTAGCCCTCAGTATTCAATAACTGGATGTAATAACAATTTTTCTCCTCTAATAGACCAAAAGTAATCATTACTGCAAGGCTCTCAGGGATGTTTTCATTAGATTTGTAAGTGTTTATACTTTTTCCAAGCTTCTGAGTTTTTTTTATTATAATAGTGAAATATGTAGAGTAGAGTATTTCTCAAATTTGACTCAATCCTGAGTATAACTTCTGAAGGAAAAGGGAATTTTGCTATCAGCAAAATTTAAGTCAAAAGAGAAATTAGAACAAGCTTGTCTAGGTTGCAGAATGAAGATGCCCAAAGGATAGCCTCTACAGTACATGACAGTGAGTAGGATTGAACCAGTAAGGAATTTTGAAGTACACTAGTAAATAAAATCTCTGATTTGCCAAATATGTTGTTTCCATACATCTATTAGCTAAATTGGGACCAGATTTTAATATTGCTGAAAATAAAGGTAGCCTTAATTATCAGTAAGTGCCTCTATACTGCACTTTCAGGAAGACCTGAATGCCACCATATATTATGCTATTCACTGTCCATCAGAGAAACAAAGCTGAAAAACCATTTCATGTGGGCTTTCTGTAGCCTACAGAAACACACTGTGCCTGAAGCCTAATCCTGTAGCATTAGGCGCCAGGCATCCCCGAGAGGCACGTTCTCCTGCTGCCTGTTGAGCCCCAAGCCCCATATTGGCAAGTAGATCTGGGATCATACCATGTTTTCATCTGTTCCCAAAGTGAGTTTTTTTTTCTGAAGGGCAATGTAGTCTTATTCATGTCAGTAGAGTAGCTCTTTGTTTCACAAACAATCCCAGTGCATATTGGCATTTGGATCTCAAGCCAAAAAAGTAGTATCAGGAGGGGGCTGGTCCTTCATATTTTGCACACTTAMTGTCACTAGGAGTTTGTGTATGCAAAGAATACATGACTGGATGTCAAGACAATCCTAAAAGATTGAAAGTAGCAAGACGGACTAGCTTTAACAGGAATAAGGAGGTCTGTATTGGAAACTGGGTATATTTTTGGACCTAGTCAGAAGATGTCAAAAACTGTGCTGTTTGAGCACACACCCATGTGTGTATACACCTTTAACATAAACACAGACACCTGTAATGGTTAGTGCTTTGAAGCAATGTGGAGCCTGAAGTTTTACTTAGCAAAAGTCCTGCTAAGTAAGCATTTTTGGCCTACAATTTATTTATTTTTTTGGATGAAAACTGCCCTTAAAATGTGCACACTAAAAATCAATCTTGCCAAAATAGCATATTTTGTTATACAACTTTATGCTGGACATAGTATTGATTGATATATTAATCTTGTTAATAAAGCTTTTGAATAAATTTGCTTAAAGATTTATTTGTCTTGTATTATTTGGTGTGTGTGCACGTGCATTGTGGTATGCTGCATATAATATGGATCCCAAGGATGAAGGTTTTTGATAATAAAGGGATGGAAACAGCCAGGAAGCACAGACAAATGGAGTTGAGGGGGAAGGGAATGGACTGCAAATGCAGTGGGAAGTTTTGCATGACTCTAGCTCTGTCTCTAGTGAACTGAGTGAGATTTGTAGTAATTATTGCACAGAATTTCATCTGTGGGAACTTCAGACACAATAGCTGAAGTTCAAGCTACAATCTTACAACAGCAGCACAGGACAACATTCAGAATACAGCAGTTTTGACTACTGGCCTCTGTGCAAGAGGAAGCAGATGATGTTATGTTCTTACACTTCTTTCCTTCTTGAAATATTGAAATTGGGATGATGCCCTTCTGTAGCACAGCCTGCAGGCTAGAGCACTATACAACAGCCAGGCATAAAAGAGTGATTGCAGATAAATGCAGTATTCTTAATATTTTGGTTTTAATTTGGGGGGAAAAAAGAGCATTTTATACAGACTGCATCTTGTTACAGAAAATGCGTGTGTGCTTGATTAATCAATCCTCAAATGTAAGACCAGCCAGAAAGGTTACTGTGCTCAGTAGCACAGTAGGATTTCCTGAACTGAATCCTCTTTGAGCTAGAGTTTGTCTTAGAAAAATGTGTTCATGAGTTCTCTCATGAAAAAAAGGATARAGTGAACTTAATCCCTTCAACTTAAGCTATTTTCTGTCTCTCTCATGAGAAAAGTCTATCACTTAAAAATTCCAGAAGAGTAAATAGGCTCATATCAAGCAATTTTAAAGTCTTTAGTTACTCTTGCCTTTGCCTCTACAAAGTATATGGTGTATATATCCCCAGTTAGCAGTTAACTCATTTCCTTATTAAATTGGCTGTGTGTTCCTTCCACATCACTGTCAAAGTCCACATCATTTCATACCATAATTGTATTCTTTTCCCACTGAACAGTCTTTCTTTCTGAGCCTTCAACACAACAAGTGTTGCAGAGCATAGTTTTAAACTCTTAATCTACAAATGATGACAATTTGCATATAAAACTTCGTAAAGAAACCAAACATTCTGTAATAGAAGTGAGCAGGCAATTCCAGTGCTTCATTTCAAAGAATTTCTAGTGCTTTTTAGTAATAAAAACTGGCAGATGCTATTGAGTCAATCCCAAGTCATAGACTCTTCACAACTTTCAAACAATACTTCAGGATTACAAGCAAACCCCAAATAATTCAGTGCAAAGAAGATTATGTTTCTGCTAAAGAAGAGTGCAACTAACAGATCCAGCTTTTCTAAAACACAGCTGTAGAGAGATGATATGGCTTCCTTATGTATCTCAAACTGACCTATTTCAGGTCCTCCAGGAAAATGCCATGCTGTACTCTGCATTACTATCTTTCTCTAGTACCTCTTACCCTCTGTACTCACTTTTTTCCCCCCCTCCCCGCTTGTGATTGCTGTTATCAGCGTGTTATAATCATTGTAGGCTTAAAAGACAAGAGTATTTTGTCCCTGGGAATAAGACTATGCCTCCAGCTTCTGCTTGAAATAAGAGAGACTACATTTTGCAACTCTGAAGGGCAGAGTAAACTGGACAAGGATGTTTGCTTGAAAGCTAGCAAAGCATGTGGACAAAGTGCGAGCTGTTTGATAATGCTTTAACCAAATACTTCAGCTCATCTTCATGTAAGTCAGTATTTCTTTCTAGTTCAGCTTTTATTGAATTTGGTCACAAGAAAGCACGTAACTCTGTGCTTTCCACCCTTGTTCTACATACAGAGTGATGGAGCAATCTGTTTTCATACATGCAGAATTAGAGCTCTTCATCCTTTGTAAATGCAAGGAAAGCTACTTGACTTATATTTAGACAGTCGGACTGTGCTCCTTTGGCAGACAAGGGAAAGAGAACATACGCTGGACCCTGCTCTCAGAACTTTGGTAGGTACCTCAGCACCACTCCTTTTGATGAAAAAAAGAACCCAACCCTGATATAACAGAGTTAGCAAAATGAACACTTGTTATGGCGATACGGATTGATTCAGAAAGCACAGCTATTTATTCCTGACAAGCCATTGTGCTTTTCAGGCAGGGAAAGCCAATCTATAGAATATTGTCATCACAATGGCAGCATATTGGAGCTTCAGAATAAGTTGTTCCTTAAGCAGCAAAACTGACAAAGCCTGTTTTTTTACAGCTGTGTGTCCTAGGTTCCTCTACACCCAGAACTGCAATAGTCGTAGCTGTCAGCCTTGCCTCATGCACCCCTAGCACTCCCACCCTATCTCCTCACAGCACCCCACTTTCCCTGGTTTATTGGCTCTGCTGCTCTCCAGCACCGCGTGCAAGGGGCCACTATCAGCAGACAGGCAGGATGCCATGTTTGCCCACCAAGAAGGGAAACCGTTTCGATCTGCTCCTCTACCCAGCCACTGATTTTTGCAAAACTTTTAAAATGAAGTCAGTCTTTGAGACCTTTTTCTTTCATGAAATTTAGATGGAATTCGCCAGTTGATTGCAAGGCTATTTGGCAGGAAGCGATGGTGGTGTGCGGGGGGGGTAGAGGACATTGTCTGCAAAAGTCCTCTGTCCTTAGGAAACAAGGGTAAAAACTGAGGGCATGTGATAAGCCTGTAATCTGTACTGTAATCAACAGTATCACCTCAACAAATAGGCAAAGTGGGCTGGAAAAAAAGAAGATGAAATCCAATGTAGACAAGTGCAAGGCGCTACATTTAAGCAGGAACAGTTGACCACAGAAATGCTGGATAGGGAACACCTACCTGTTAATGTAGAAAAGAACTGTGAGCTTGTAGCACAACAAAGGCCAAACATTAGTCAACTCCATAACATGAGATGGGAAATGTAACCAGGACCATAGCCTATATGACTCTTGAGCTAACACTGCTGTCTGCCTTGGAAGTGGTATGACTGGAGTACTGCGTGTGGTTTTCCTTCCTATCTTTCTTCAACAACAGCGCTAAATGGGCAGAAACCAGATGGGTGCAATCAGAGGTCCAGAAAACATGGCAGTAAGATAAGAGTTAAAGAATTAGGGTCATTTAAAGACTGAGAGGTGATGTGATAACGATACCTGTGTATGTAAAAGGATGGGAATAATATATAATCATGCTTGAGAACATAAGCATTAAGGACTCAAAATGATGTGTCTTGATTAATGTCCATATTATTCTAGTGAAGAACCTGCTTTAAGTAAACAAGATCTTTTTCATTATTTTTTTAGCCTGACAGTTAGAAATAGTAGTTTTTTTCTCAAGTTATTTTGGTCATAGAAACATGGCACCCATCTTATTTTCATTAAACAGACTTGCAGAAACTATTTTCCGAAATGCTTACATGCTACAATATTACTGTGCAGAGCCAGCCTACATTATACATATACATCTCCTATACAGTCTGCTTCTTTGATCTCTTTTAGCTGTCTGGAGCCTGCTGATTTAAATAAGAGCTATGGATCTTAACTTGGAGGACATGGATAGCGCGTTTTCCAGGTCTACTTCTAGAAAGGCGTATTTTGGCTTAAGGCTACTGAAAGGGTACATGTAATGTTTGGATTCCTTTACATCTGACAGCTTCCCTCCATGAACTGGCCACATTAGACATAAGAACTGACAGGGAGTTATGAAAATATGTGGTCTTTCCAGCTGAGAAAGAGGGAGGACGAGCTGCTTGTGTTAGAAATATTTGTTCAGCTGTTACTGGAGTGGGGCCAGTCAAAGTTACTGTTTACAGTATAAAGTGTGCTGCACTCCATTTATCTTTGAAAGATAACAAAACAAGATGAAGAATCCATTCTTTGGGACAGCTTTGACAAGAATTTCAGAGGAAAGAAAATGACTTAACCCAAACTGAGAGCACCATTTTAGATGCACTTTATGAGCACGCATGTTTGTGTTTGCTCGTCTGTGCTCTGCATACCCCACGGGAGCTTACCCTGCCACTGGCGCTGCTCTGCCGTGCGTGGAGGAACAACCTATGATGCAGCCGGGGACCAAGGAAGCACAAAAGCTCCTTCCGCGCTGCAGCGCTTCCTCGGCTGGCGTCTGAGGGAACGAGCAATGTCATTCAGGCAATGCTTTCTTTCAAGAGGTTTTGAATGAGCAGGCAAAGCAAATTTGCAGAAACTCACTCAAATTTCAGCAGCATAATCTCAAGATATAGGGGACCAAGTGGACAGCATCAGGAACAAATTCCCCTACACAAAATACATGCTACATTAGAGCAGAACCAATTTCTGGAGAGGAGCACACAAAATGCCACTTGAGGTAGCACATGCCCATGGCAGGAATGTAAAAGAAATGTAAATGTTTCTCCCAGGAGAAAAGTTTTGTACAAGAAAGTCTCCCCAATGTCTTTTGACAAGTTTCTTCCCTCACCTGAAATATCCTGAAAATGTATATGGATCAGGAAGCTTTTATTTGTTTCTAGGACTTCTCTTCATTTTGTAGAGGACAGAAATCCTAGAAATTGTCATATGACAAAGAAACAGTCATTTATGTAATGTGCACTTCAGGACCTTGAACTTTACTGCCTTTTTCCTGTGTTTACTGTCCCAAGATAGCCTTTCCAGTGATTTCCACATGTCAAAGAAGTCACGCTTTGGCTCTCTTTTTTTCCAAAAATCTTGCATGCTTTAATTGGTGCATGAAGCTGGCAGATACCACTAGTCTCAATGCAAAAGCCGCATTATCTGCAAAAGAATAATGTGTGTTTCATCACCTTTAATTCCTTCCTCTGCCTGTGTTATTTGCCTCACAGTTAGCCAAAAGGGGGTAAGAAATAAACCGTTCTCCTATTGTTCAATTCCTCTCTTTTTTTAACGTTGTGGGACTGTGTGAACACAAAGCAGGATTGATTCACTTTTAGTGACTAGTGATTCAGTGACTAGAGGAATCTGATCTGAGGATGTATATTCTTTGGATTCAAAGCAGCTTGATTAGACAATAACAGTGAGATTTTTTTTTTTTTCCAAGGTGAATGCAAAGGTATGTCCTCCCTCCACAAATAGCAAATTCTGAAGTTATCCAGTTCTGCTTTGCTAACTGAGACTAAATTTTCAGTGAAGAAATGGTAGCTTGACTTGAGTATTAACTTAGGTTACCAGTTCAAATTCAGGGCTATAGAGGAAGGTAAGGTTTCATTTCATCTGCTTAGCTGAGGTAAAATATAAATGTTTGTCTTATCKCAATGGAACAGAGCAAACAGAAGAGACCAAGGCCAAAGAGTTGGATGGTCAACAGAAAGCTGTAACTTTAGACTGATTTCATGTTTCCTTCTGAAGTTGCATCTGCTGTCCAGTTGGCATTCCCCGTTCAGCCTCAGGGACATAGTTCAGACAAGTATCAGAGCATTAGAGGAAAGGGAAGCACTAGAAGATCATATTAACAACCTCAACACTTTCTGGCATTTTTAAGTCCTCTTAAATGTGATAAAGAAAATTAAAGTACAGATCAACATCTTTCTTAGCCCTAGCCATGTACCTCCACATCTGCTGAGCCCCAAACTGTGACAGCAGCACCTGTGTATCAGGGTAGGTGCTGATCTCTAGGTTTATATGTTTCCAATGCATCACCTATTTGTTGTGGATAACTTCGTATTCATTGACAAATCTGATACCAGAAAAGAGGGATCTAGAGGAGCTTTGCTGAGTAGTTGCCACACAGATGAGAGGAAGCATTTTGCATCAGTAGCACTTCATCTGGGTTGTCAGCGGTTCTCAGGGACTCACCTTCGGGGTGCTGGCCTTGCCCACTGCCTAGTGCCCCCTAAAAAGATGACCAAGGCAGCTGCAACTGTCATTTCTGTAGTAACAAAATAGATATGAATAGCTCACTTCAGTAGCATTGGCTGCAATTTTTACCATGCGTTTTTATTCCGCTAACTTTGCTTACATATATGAATGTGAAAAAAAACAGGAACCAACAATTTTGCAAGATGGTTCTGAGGAAGTGATACAAGGCATTATTGGATGTGTTCAAGGATGAGTCAGCAATTATTATCTTGCCTCATGCTAAATAAAAACACCAGAAATTTGGTTATAACCACAAAGAAATAAGATGGGGAAAATAAACAGATTCTGGAAGCTTTGAGTACGAATATTGGCTAGAAATGGAAAAGACAGGTCTGAGAGGGTTTCACAGAGCAGCAGCGTATGTCTGATGGCAGCAGAGCACAAGAGGAAGCAGAGGAAGGAGGCAAGACTACAGAGAAGTCCATAACTGAAGGTTTCTCCAACACCTTGAGAAGAGCATATTGGAGGGCTTAGACTGGGATGACAAAAGAGTATAAAACGTGAAGAAATCAGAAAGTGTTGCAGCCTGTGAGGAGCGCAAGATAGACACAGGTACTGCAGAACAAGATTCATGGGTTTCCTGTGATCAGCTCTCTTCTAGTCGTTACTTAAATCTCTGCACCATTCAGACTTCTATTTTACTCGAGGGAACTTCCCATCCTTCCCTGCCTCCTCACCCCCAGATCATTAACCATTGCTGGTCACACCACAGAAAAGTAGTTCTAGGTCTTACTCCTGCCTCTGAAATCACCTGGAGTGGGACTGGGCTCTGTGTCACCCTAGTGACAGTGACTGAAGGGTTAATTATATAGGTCACTTGTGTCTTGGGCCTGATGAACAAGGAGGCCCACTAATTCGCTCACTCAGATAATCTCAGTCATTTAATGCTGAAAACTAAAAACGTAGGGTTAAGAAGCAAAATCTGTTTGTAGATTTCAGGAAAAAGAGTAACCTGCCAGGCAAAGACCTGGAAGCGCCTAACCGCAGCTGTACTGAAATTTAGTGGGTTCCTCAGGGAGAAACTGTGAGGAGCACCTAGCGCAAGTGGAAAAGGCAAGCAAAGTACCTACAACCTTCTACATAGGGCTGAGGCTGCAGGTTGCCTGTGCCAGCAACAGAACTAGCCCAGCATGTCTCTTCAACCCACGCCGGGTGTTTAATCTTCCCCAATTTAAAACTCCTTTCAGGAAACCCTGGAAGCAACATCCTCTGCTTTCTGAGCAGGCTGCCCTGCAGAGGCTGGAGGGGCAGGCTGCCCACGCTCCTGCGGGAAGAGGGGCTCCGGCTCCAGCCATGAGGGAGGGGAGGGGGGATGAGGAGGTGGCAGGCACCCCACTGCCAGCTCCCAGGGCTGGGGAGCACAGCTGCAACAAAACCTATCAGAGACCATCATTACCTCCAGCTGGGACTTCTGAACTCAGGTTTTTAAACCTCTCACCCTTCACTAGCTGCATTAAGCAATCACCTTCTCCCAAGGCTTCAAATAGGTCTCATGTTATCACACTCTCCTGCCTGCTTCAGCTGCTCAAGGAAGGTGCCTGTTTTTCTCCTGGGGCTAGGAAATGCCTCACCATCCATGCACTGAGAGCATCACAGCATGGGCCTTCACCAGGAGCAATGCAACTGCTGCATGTGTGCAAAGGCAAGTAAAGCTTACCCTAAGGTGCCTCAGACCTAGAAAAGATGCAGGACATTTTGCAAATGTTTTGAGGGCTTTCTTGTACTGTTCAAAGCTCCTGTTATGAACAGGAGAGTGGATACTGCAGGAGGAAGCCTGCTGGCTGGTGTGCTGCTGCCACCGCAGGGGTTTCTGAGTGGTAGCTCTGCAGTGGGCCTTGAACAAGGAGAAGAATTAATGGCCCCTTGGTGCCTTGCTAAAGGAAATGCTATTTTTGGTATGAGCTGACGTGCGTGACTCAGCAGTTTGCTTGCCGGCATCTTGTTTAAGCCTATCCCAGAGTGTTTTAAGAGTTGCTATCACATGTTTCTTAGTTACACTTTCCCCTTTTTGCTTTATCTGTGATTATATGGTAAATCTATTAATGTATTACTCATTAATAACAAGTATTGGAGCATGTTACATACTCAATATAGCGAGAGGACTCAGCTGAATGGATGCAGTGGTCACTAAAGATGTTCCCATTGAATGCAATTATCTGTGGCACTCTCCAAGATAGTTTAATTCTTGTGAGGGAATTAAGTGCAAATGAAAGAGAGCTGAAACTCATGAAATACAACCAAGATAGGGGCAACTCATTTGTATTGCACTGTAAGGCTTTGTCACTTCACACACAGGTTGGAGGATTACTAATCTCTGTAAAACTATTAAAACAGAAGTAGTAATTTATGTGCATTTCTTGGATTGGGGCTCTAGCTGCAGGTACTTGTTTGTTTGACAATGATGATAAAAAAAATACTATGATAAGAGGTGAGCTGTAAGACTGGAAATTTGAAATGATGGTGTAAAATAATGAAAAAGGTAGGATTCAACCACATTAAAATACAATATGGGTGTGAGGGAGCTTATTGTGCTGTTTAAAATACAGTCAGGAGTGCATTGCTATAAACATTAGCTATAAATATCGTCTCAGGAATGTGTCGGGAGCTCCCCCTGCGTAGCAGAAATACAGCCTTGTGAGCAGCGAGCACTGTTCCGGCTGCCTTCCCCACAGAAATCTTCGCTAGAACTGGAAAGGAAACACTGCTTATGTGACAGACGCTTCAGTGCTTTGTAAATCCCCTTTGCTGGCTGGCACAGGAGCGCTCTGCACAGCTCCCCGGCTCTCCTGCTGGCTCCTGCTCGTCTTCCCCGTGGGAAGCTGCTGCTGGTSGCACCCTTGTCCCCTGCATGGTGCTGAGGCTAGTGGAAATCTCAAGGGTGACTTCCAGCATCTGAGAAACCAAACGCCTTCCCCTGGAGAAAGATTTCATAGTGTTTCCTTTGCAGGGAGAGGCAGGGAGCGAGAGGTGGAAAAACCTGACCCGGTAGCTGAGCCTGCTGCAAAAACAAAGGGTGGTTGGCTCGGCGGGCGCTGGGGTTAGGCACGTGCTTCCTGCTCTCTCTGTCAACTCTCTGCAGAGCTACTCCCTAATCCCGGACTAGAGCAAGTTTCCAACAGGGCAGCAAAACTAGACATGGGCCCATGTCTGGACTGTGGGGAAAAACAGAACCCCTGAGAAAAGGAAAACCACAGATCTCGCTCAGCCTCAAGTGTTTGAATGTTCTTGGCAAAAACAACGAAAAATAACAACAGCAAAAGAAAGCGCACTCCAAAATCTGTTTTAGGAAAGCCAAAATATTGAGCTTATCTGGAAAAAAGAAACATTCTCTAAACAAAAGTAACTCTGAAGTAAAAGATTAAAATGTTTTGTAAATGTCAAACCCCAAGCACTTTTTTTTTAATCAAGTGAAGAGGAAAACTTATTTTAGTTGAAGCTGTTCAGTGATTTAGCCCAAATTCACAACAAAACTCCTTTAACACTATAGTCCTAGCCTGCTGATTTGTATTTTTGGAGGTATAACAATATATGAAAACAAGATGGTATGAATAAACATTACATCAAGGCACCTAAATAGCACCACAGTAAAGAATTAAGAAAATAAAACCCCTTCAAGAATGATTTGCTTGCCCTTTGGTGAAACCAGTGCAAGTGAAAGGGCTGCCCATGGTTTGGGGGCTCCTGGGTTGGCTCAGTGATTCACAGGCAAGGTTAAACTCTGGCAGTAAAATGCAAATGGGAGGCAGGTCACATGAGATTTTTCCCTTGGCTATTTCTGGTAAAGCAGGGCCCCACTTTAGGTCAAAACGAGATGAATAAAGCCAACTGTATCAGTCAATATGGTGGGGGAGGAAGCGTTTGTGAGAAGATGTGTTAAAAGAAATCTGCAGTAGCAGGGTATTGCAGCAAAAGGTCACCTGAAGCTACTGGCTTAACACAGAATTAATTAGCAACTGAAAATGAAAGCTTTTTCTCTGGATTCCCACACAGTTTCCTATTTTATTTTATTTTTTCCTTGGCACAAGTAAAGCCAAGTGAAACTTGGAAAGCCTTGCAGTCCTCCAGGTTTGTCTGCTGCAAGGGACGGCGAAGCTCTGCTCGGTGCTTCTTCCCACCGCTCCTGGCACTGTGCTGCGTGCTGGTTCAAATGTCTCCCTATTTTAGTTCTGGGAAGCTGACAGAGGGCATTTAACTTTAACTGTGCCTTTCTGTGGGGGGAAAAAATTAAAATTGACTGGAACTGCTGTGTTCATTCCTTTCTTTATGCATAGGAATGTCATTGGACATTCCAAAAAACACTTAAAACCAAAGGATCTATTAAACAGAAATCTGTGGCTATCTAGAGCATTTATATATGAAAGATACTGTAAAATCTTATTACCATTATTTTTTTAGCAAAGCTCCTCTTGAAATTCCCAGGTGATGATGGTCTTTATGTCCCTTCCCCCTCCCCCCTGCCAAGTTTAGTAAGTTCCTTGCTAACACTTACTGTGCTTTTACATGGAGATATTACTTGCTTTTACTTGCTTTTGTCTTCTCCTTCTATCTAAAACATCATATTAATCAAACTGGACATGCAGGTTGTTTTCCATGCCTGGAAAAACAAATACCTTTTGAAAATAGGCTCTGAAATAACTTCATCTGGATAATGCTGTTTACATCAAAACAGAGCTAAATCTGCACAGGACTACTTACCCTCCATCATTTAAAAGATGAAACAACTTTACTATCTATTTTATATTTCAGATTATAAAAGCTTTTATTATTAAAAGGAGAAGGATATGAACATAAATGTTGGAACCTGCAAATCTGATAAGGCTACTGATTTGAGGACCAAAACCCTTATTGTCTTCATGTAAACTTTCACTTCAGACTACTAATATATGCAGCAAGCTCTTCACACAGTCCTGAATAGGTTCTCTGCATGGACTATTGCCTTTTAGGAATAAGAAGGAAGAAAACAAAACTTTGCTTGTCTCATTAATAAAGTATTATCAGAGCGACAGGTACAGCTGATCAGAATAAAAATCCCCTTTTCAGACTGCAAACTTCTGATTCTTTACTGATGTGAACAAAAGTTCTGCTCAGTAGGTCAGGAAATGAATATAGTCTACTATAAGACAGGTTTATAACTTCTAATATATATTTCAAATGTTATTAAATTGCAAACCTTAGTTCTGATTAYTAATTTGTAGAATTAAGAGCCATTGCATAATACATTAACATGTCTCATTAAGTTAGAAAATTTGTTGCTTTTAGGTAAAAGAGTAAAAAGCTGATTGTTTTAGGATTTTTCAAAATTCTTTTTGCAAGTTCAAGCCTCTCAAGTTAGATTTCTCACAGAAGGAATGAGAGGGGCAAATCAGTAGAATGATTTAAGCTCTATGAAGCTAACAGTACTCCAAAGCAATTATATCTCCCTTTTGCCTGTAATACTGCTGATTACTGATTTTCTTTCCTGAGTTTAAAAAGCTGAGGTTTCTACAATGTCATTCTCCAATTGCTGAATGCTTTTGCACAGGTAGTTGGGCTGAGCGTTTGCGTGCAGATTAGGGACTAACTACATGCCTGTGACAAGCTGCGTAGCTGGTAACAGCGGATGATGTGAACACACTGCGATCCCTGTCAGAGATGGCAGCTTCCAGTGCTGTTAGCTAGCTGCAGGGTCGAGGGGATGTGAGGGGAAACCCTCCTGCGTCTGTGCCCTTGGCAGCAGCCGCCTTCCAGTCTCAATCCTTGGCTTTCTTGGGAGCTAGACCCAAAGCCCAAGGGAGTCAGCAGAAAAAAGTACTTGTGTGGATTTCAATGGGCTTTGGATCAGGTTTATGACCCAAATTCAGCATAGCAGTTGCTGGATGCTTTAAAGGATGCATTAAGAGCTAATTTGGAGCTCCCTTCCCAAACATCACTGCTTTCCCCTCTATTTTTCCTAGAGCACAGTGTAACATCAGGCTCAGTTTCTATGCCGCAGTCTTGTCTTAGTATATCTGTTACTGGAAATGCTTAGGCTAATCTTGGAAAATTAGTAATCTCTAATGTATTTTGTTATGCTTCAAATGTTAATTTATTGAAAAAATAGTGGAAATGCTTCTTCTGAGAGATGCAGGTTACAGCAAAAAATTTCTATGCACATTAAAAAGATGTGGGCGTGAGGTCAGCAATGTAGAAAATGCCCTCTACTGTAACAACTCTATGCTTATTTTAATATGAAGGCCTTCACCTCAGCCACGGAATATATACTCTTGCCTTTTCTGCAGCCGCTGATAGAGAGGTGTTGTGTTCGAGAACAATCTGCTTGTGCAGGGACTGTGAATAGCAAGGATTCCCTGGTCATCAAAGAGTCTGCTCTGGCGCACATTCAACAGCAGGGGTGTTTGCTATGACATTTAATATGAGGATCTGCCAACTGTAAAATATTATGTCTAGGTGACCCAGACAATTCATGTGATAGTGCTACTTCAGGATCACTTGTTAGAATATTTCCTGCTATTTCTGGACTTAAAAATAAGGTAATGTTTGTCAGCACAGATGCAGCAAATGTAGTAATACTGATACTTGTAAGTAGGGAGTTTCATTTCCTTGAATCTGCTCTTTCCACTGTCTTTGGAAAAACAGAAATGCAGTTAGGAAGTCAAACTGCTATTGGTTATCTATGAACAGCTGGCACCTTCCTCACATGATCTTTATTTTTGCCTTGAAAAGAGCTAGAGTGCTTCCTTTGCCTTGTCTGTGGTCTGGAATTAACCTCTGTAGTTCCAGTTTACACTCTTCAGAGGTATTACTTATTTTCCTAACGCAGACTAGGAATTAAAGAAAAATACAAGCCTGAAATTGAAGATAAATATTTTGAGTAATATATGTGTGCATATTATTAAGTACAAGCAAGTCTAGGTACTAGGGTAAGAATGGATGCTCAAATGACATTTCATTTGGAAAGGGGTTTTGTAGCATTGGTATTATGGGCCAAAAGTTATTTGTTCTGTCAGAGCGACACTTGCCAGAAATGGCAGGGTGCTTGGAAGCAGCTGTAGGTTGCTGAGAGGTGCCGAACATAAAGGCGTTGCAAGGGTGTTCAGGCATTTCAGAAGTGTACAATGGAAACTTAAATAGGACGGCATAAAAACCAGTAAGGTATGTCTATCTGTCATACAGGCTCTCTGCCTATAAAGCTGTGATTAAGAATGTTTTCTTATGTGCTACCTGCTCAGGTGCTATTTCTGCCTTTTGGTGGTTAAGTTATTTTTCATTCAATTTCCTGCAGCATCAGAAATGATATTTTTCTAAAGCTTTGAAAACACCTGAGCTTCTGCAAATGGGGAGAGTGGATTTCTTGACTAGCTTTTGGTGGTTCTCTCTGCTGTTCAAAGGAATAGGTTATGCTGTATCAGCTTTTGCTATTTGGTTGAAGCAATTATCATGTGATCTGGGAAAAGATTGCTGCCATGAACCTTTCTCAAGCTGTTTAAAAATTACTAGTATCAAAACCATAATACATGCACTGTGTATAATGGTGCATCCTYGTGTAAACATGCGTGTAATGCACTAACAACCTCTTTAAAAACAAAAAAACCCGAAGCTCTAGAAAACTCTAGGAAAAAAAGAGATTTCAGAAGGGGAAGCTTCTTCAAAAGGTTAGCTGTAAGTAGTCCATTTTAATAGATCAAAATCTGAGTTTAGTGCATTGTGATTCTAGCAATAAGCATCCCCTGTGATTTACTCCTAGGAGCCATAACTTTCATTGTACTCACGACATGTAAAAATATACAAGAAATAATACTTCTGAGGTTTCACATCCTTTCATAATATAATCAGAAGACCCAGGAGTAGATGTCTGCGCAATGATAGGGGTGCTGTGGAGTCACATGTTTCCTTTGGAAATCAATTGTGACTTCCCTCTCTTTACTGCCACGCATCTTCAAAGCACAAAAACAGCTTGTGATTTGGGCCACACAATTATTTGCTTTACATCAAAGTTTTATGTAGTTCGTAATTCAAGCTAGGTTTCAAAGGAGTAAAATTATTGCAGGCCTGTGTAGCGCGTGGGTGGCGATGTGTTTTCCGCTCCTAGAACACTTTCTATTGATAGATCTCAGTATATTTTATTAACATTAATTTAGCTGCCTGACAGACAGAAAGCCTGGTTTGCTGTTTCAGAATAAGGACCACTGCTATGCCCCTTCTGCTTTTGCAGAGAATTGGAGGTGCGGTCCCTTCCATGCTCACTCACTGTGTGGCTGTAGCGTGACGCATCTCCAAGCACTTTGGTTTTAAGTGTCTGAGTGATCTAGTCTTGTGTATTATAGCTTGATCTTCGGGACCATGTCCTTGTTGCTGCTCTCAAAAAGCCTGTTGTCTTATGCTTAATGCATTAACTGCTAGCTACACAATCTGTTGTTCAGTAAGTGTCACACTTATAATACAACTTAACGCTTTAAAAAGTGAATTAAAAATGCAAATGGGATTATTCATATTGTAGGAATCTGTCTTATAGATGTCTATAGATGGCTGCTGAACATAGACAACATTCTGAAATTATCTATATTATATTCTGATCCAAGCATTGAGCAATTTGCTTTATCTTCAAAAATGAAGTAATAGCAGTGTTAACTAATAAAAAAGACAGTAGCATTACTACCTTGGTGCTGATTTAATCGTAGACCAGCTGAAGGCTTTGGCTGGCATGGCTCATGCGAGGGTGCAAGCACTCCCTGCTGGGCGACATGGTGGCTGTTCCTGCATGGCCGGGTGAGGGGCTCTTCCTTCTGCCTGTGAAAGTTGCTGGTTCTGCAGATTTTTTACAGAAAGCCAGTTGTGAACATTTCCTCTTGAAATTCACACTCAGTCCAAAACTTGTGTGAACTGAATACTGTTTCTGTTTCCAAAAGAGGTAGAAAAGACTTCTATTTTATGATGTAATCTCACTAAACTATCCACTGAAGTTATATCCGTAGTTAACTCAAGAAGCTATATACCTCCATAGAAAATTAAATGAGAGTATAGCCATTTTTTTCCCAGTATTATCATATTTACCTCTGGAAATGTCAAATCTCTATTCTAGCCCTTTATTTAAAAAGCTCTTTAGACTTGAAGATTGGCTATTGAGGTGGGGAAAGAAGTCCTGCATAGATCCAAGAACAAAATTAAGACAAAAATTCATTTCTTTCATACTTGCTTGTTCCCTGTGCTAAGGAGCTGAGGTTGCAGCAGTGTTTGGCTTTCCAAACAGTTCTTACAGTGGTGACGACAGTAGCAGAGATGTCCTGTATTGCAGATAAGTGACCATCCTCCTGATGGAGCATGCTGGGCTTGGGTGGACAAAGGCTCCCCTCAAAACAAGGCAACTTCAATCCCCCACCCCAGACCACTGAATTTCAGTCAAAAAAAAGAACCATCTTAGTGTCTAACTACCCATTACATAGTGCCATTAAGATTTCAAATTTCCATTCTTTAAACCTCCATTTTTTTTCCTGTTTATGGGCTCTCATGTTCTCCAGGCTGCCTTCCTCTCTGGGGCACCCTTAACCCCGAGGCATGGTCCAGCTCCCCCATGTCAAACCCTTGGTGGCTTTGTGCCTGGCAGCCTGAGCTAGCCGGCATGGTCAGAGGGCAGCAAAACCCAAAAGCTCACGTTGTTCCTCACTATTTGTTCCTAAGGATTTTTGTCACTCCTTTGCTCTCCTTTAGGCAGCAGATGGGGTGGACTTGCATTTCCTAGGTTTTCTCCCTTTTCTCTTCCACTATGTGTTTTGTATCAGCATGGCTACGCAGTGTAGCTGATTGCAGGAGAGCTGCTCACATTCCCAGTTGTATGAAAGATATTTCATTTCATGAAGGGAAGCCAGCTCTCGGGAGCACAAGGAAGGAAATACTTTTCCTGTTTCATATTAGCTCCAAAGACTCTTCAGCCACCTTTTTGATCAATCTAACCAAGCTGCAGTTTGACAATATGAAGAGATGTGTGTTGCTAATCTCTGTCCTTCCTCTTTGAAATTAAAATCCTCTTGGATATAAAATCCTTGGTTTATGTTTTTTTTTTCTTTAGCTGTATATCTAGCCATAGGTCACAGATGGAAGATAAAAGCACCCACAAAGTGAGATGCGTGTTTTGTGCTTTCTCCAATTAAGATGCTTTATAGTTTCTCTCTTCTAAAAAGAAAAATTTTATCTAGACCAAAAGTTGCACTAGCCCAAAAGATGCTTCAGCTGTATGAGGCCACACATTGCAAGGTATACTCTGTGGGAAGTAAAACATGAAGGATTGTTTGTGTTTCTTGTTTGGGCCCTTTCTGTGGTCCTGGAGGCTTTTGTGGGAATATATTCTGCTGAAACTACAAAAACAGCTCCCCTACTTTATCTACTGGGTGGTTCATTATTTGGCAGGATATTTAAAATAAAATAAACACTGTATGAACAGTTAAAGGAAAAGCTGAAAAACATGTTAAAAAACTGGACACATTGAGAACACTAAAATGAAGACAGTGCATTACTCAATAGCTGTTTTGCTTTGTGGTTAGTAAAACTGTCCTTTCTCTGTGAAACTGCGAAGGTTACTAAGCATGAAAGATCCCCTTTTGTCAGTGATCCAAGCCGCAGCATACTTGCTTTGTCAGCTTTCTCACCAGTTTAGGTGCTGGTAGCAGGAGAAAAGTGCTGTGACTTGTGACTGGTTCAATGACCAGATGTGTCTGAACTGACATTTAAGGAATAAAAATAACTCTTAAATCATATGATTTTGATCTGGAGAACATATTCTTGGGATTAAGGCAAAGATTTGTGTGTTTTTTCAGCTTTGTTTTAGTAAAAGTCAAAATATCTCACAGGGCAAAATGTAAAGTTAAATGTGCCAGAAATTAAAAACTACAAAATATTAAACTAGACACTAAACTGCTTCTGTGTACTGTCTGCATTAACATGATTGCTCCCATGTGAGATCATGTTCTCAGTGGTGTAAATAGTTGTGGACTGCTTTTAGCTTTAATCTTTGGGAGCTCAGGCCTCAAAACTGTCTAATTTCACTGTCTGATTTGTGCTTGGGACTATCTGGATAGTCTTCTGAGTTTATGATCATAAATTTGGTTTGATTTAGAATCTCCAGAAGTGAAAGTGAAAAAATGTGTATATACATGTTGGAATGCTGCCAGGGTACTTGGAGGCATTACTGCTCTTTTGAAAATAGGAATGTACAACTGGATATGTAGCAGAGGCCTTTGTTGCCCAGTACACAACACATCTTGCATTACACATATCCCTAATCCTTCACGTAAATGTGGAATTTTTTTCCTGTCCTTCTTAACAGGCCATAGTTTTTGAAGTGTTTTCCCAGGATGACACATGAAATGAGTTCCTCAGCAGAGGAGCTAGCAGAGGAGCACTGAGTTGTGCAGTAATGCTGATGGTTTCCCAAATGATCCAAAGAAACATGCCTTTAATAATTCTTCAGCATGCATGCAGTAGTAAACAAAACGGATTGGTTTTTATACTTATTTATAAAAATAAGTTCTGTAACAATCCCTACTGTTACTCAGGGTGGAGGAGAGAGGTGATTCAGTTTTCAAAGGTGCTCAGTAACCGAGTTCTCCAAATGTCTGAACACCAAACTGTCAAAAAGTAATTTGGATAGAGGCAGCACTTCAAATGATCCCTTGCAGAACAACTATATTTTAATCTAGAAAATCCCAGACTAATTCTAAGGGGGTTGAGTAGAAAAGCAACCTCAATAGAAATACAGTGCATTGTTTCTTTTACTATTTGGTGTCACCTGAAGTTATTGAACTGTAATTGGGTTGCAACTAAGAGAAATGGGAACTTGTGTTTTTTAATAGTTTACAGCTGCACATACTCAACAAGCTTTTTGATTGCTGAAATACTGTCTGTGTTGCTTTTTGACTTTTTCCATTCTAAATATGTATATGGACATACACTGTTGCTTTAAACACGTGAACAAGTTACAGCCTCATCCTTCTCTAAATTATACCTATGCAAATGTGTGCCACAAAACTCCCCAAAATGTCTGTGGGCATCCATATGAGCATAGGGGTGCCTGCTGATCCAGCTGTAGGATTAGGGCCTATGTCTTGCATGCTAGTGATAACAATGTTACTGATAGTAATGAATTCAGATTTTAAAAAGACACTAGGAACTAAGCTGTGAATTCTTTTAAGCCATGCCATCGTAGGAAATAAAGTAAAGTATCATTAAGTGACTAATTACCTTGAATTGTTATTTATAGACTATAGGCATGAACCTAGAAAGGTTATATGCATGTTTGGCCACCTGAGAAAGGTTATGTATATGTTTGGTTCAACGTGTTATTTGGCCAACTTGTTCATGTGATTGACCTGATGGACTTCAGTGGGATTGTTTGTAAACTTGAATATGGATGTGTACTCAAGCAGCTGAATTGCTGTCCAAGGGAGCACTATTTTCTTCCTAGACCTAGGAATTCAGGTCTTTGGGGAGATAAAGAACGTCATTAAACTTAGACCAGTAGTACATATTTAATGATTTGGAACTTCTTTAATTTAGATGTTATTAGAAAAACAAACTCATTAAGAACACATGCCGCCTACCTTCTTRGCATGACAGTTCTGCCTCCTCTCTGGTCTCTGTTTCCCACTCACTGAAGGGCTCTGAAAGTCTTTGATTTTGCAATCATGCATGTAAGGCATTTCTATTATATCTGAATTGTCACAATAATATAAATTAGGCTGACCTTATGCAATGTCACTTGTGAAAGGACCGTGGCTTTTAGTCTGTAGCTTTAACAATACTAATGTTGCTCTGAACAGAGAGACTGAGAAAATTTTTACCAATTCAAATAAGATCTAAATCTAACATACTAGAACTGCGTCTAGTATACAGTGCAGAAAAGTGTTCTTCATAGTATGAAGAACAATGTCTAAACAATTTTATCATAAAATATGATGTAAATATTGATATCTGCTATTAACCTCTGCTCATACTCATGTTGGATATATCATTAGATTTGTAGGAGGAGGAGTAATGGAGTAATAGTGAGAGACAACTGTTGGGTTATTTCTAAAATAGTTTTCCTCTGTTTTCTCTTGGAAGAGAAAGTGTCACTGAAATATATCAGCTGGAAACTTGAGGATGAGGGTAGATTTATTGTGGGGAAAAAACTTTTCAAAGTATTCAGCTCACCTTCCCTCTTATTTAAGTCCATTATACTTAAATGAATAAATGTGGTTAACCAAATAATTTCTTCCCCTCCTCGTTTCTAGATACTATTGTAATAAAAGATTATGTAGCTGATTAAATTGGTTAAATACAAATCATCTACAAATATTTGAAGGATATGATGAACTTTCTAAGCTCTTCTTGAGGTTATTCCTTTAAYTGATTAATGTTTGCTTAAATGCAAACACAGCTGTTTCATGTTTATTTGGTTCCTTTCCTGATGTACTCATGAAATGAGCAAATAACACAGATAAAAGGCATTGGGTTAACAAGCCTAATTTCTTCAAAACTCAATCTCAAATGAGAAATAGTCTTGCTGGGGAATTGCAGGGAATTTTTTTTGTTGCCTTCTGGTTTGCAATTTACACTTGGAGCCATGAACATTGATAGAACTGAGCTTCCAGTAATTGCTTTTAAGACAGATTTGGTCTCAGTCAATGAGACTGCAAAATGTATGGGTGAAGGCATCCCCAGTGCTGGGTCCATGCCCGAAGCAGGCTCTGTCCTGGGCCTTGCAGGGCCGGGGGTCCTGTCCACCCTGGGAGCTCACCCCCCGCCAGCTCTCACCAGTGAGGTGTTTGCCCTGGCCTTTTGGCCCAGGCAACCCGAAATGTGGACAGCATGGCCCGAAGGCATTATCGCTTTTGTGTGAAACAGCACCAGCAATGCCCGCTTCCTTCCTCAAAGGTCTCCGAGCAATGCTTTCCTCTAGGCCACTGCAGCGTTTCCCTATGCTCGGGTTTCTCCAAATAGCACTGATATTCTTATCTTTCGTTCTCTAGATACCGATTTCCTTCATTTTATGCTAATTTTTCTGTTTACAAACATCAAATGTTTAACCCTCTTGATAGCCTGTGTAAGCAAGTAGGAAATACAGGATTAGTGAATGTGTGCGATGGGTTGGTTCACRTTTCTTTCTATGCAGTGTGATCTTATTGATGAATAGTCAAACTCAATCTGGCAAATGAACACAGGACTTAAAAAAAGCTGCTTTGTACCTCTGAATTCTGTGTAAGAAATAATTAACGTTGACTGGATTTAATAAATAGACTTTTCAATTTGCCACTTAAACTAAATGTTTACTATGAAATTCTTATTTCCTCAAGAAACTGGAAGAATAAATAATGCCTGAAGATTCTGCAGTAATTTCTTTGGAACCCCGCTGGTCTCCTTGTTCTTAAATTCTATAGATTTGAGCCTGTAGCATTACAAAACTTAAATGAAAACAATTAAAATGATTATTTCAGTAAAGTGTTAAGGAAATTAACCTAATCCCTATTATTAAATAGACATTTTTTCCTATGGAGAAAAAAATTACACAAATGACTCATTACAAGATCAAATTTTCTGAGGTCTGTGAAGCTGTTTGTATTTTAAACTTCATTTAGATCAAAGCCATGCTTACATTAGTCTAGATGTGGTTTCTTAGCAACTCTTGGATTTTTTTTTAAAAAAAGGTATGGTTTAGATTTCTAAAGGGAAGTAGCCACTTCTTTGGCTCAATTCTATTTTCTTGTTAATGACAACAATACTTGGCATGCTAATGAGAACGCAATGGCTTGTTCCACAGCTCATGCTGGAGGTCCAGTACCAAACACTTGTGAATGCTCCATCCCTCGCATTTCGTTTCATCAGCAAACACTTGTGAATGGGAAAAGTTTGCACACTTTGAAAACAACAGAAGTTCACTACATCTGACAGGGCTCTGCTTGTGCAGAAGGAAATTGCTCTTGAAGTATGTGTACTACAAAAGTGATGGCCAGAACTTGATTAAATAGGGAAATTAACACAAAAAGTTACAGGTACAACAGTTCCCAGATGCTATCAATTGATATCTTCCTTTGGAGACAATTTACTTCTCCAGAAAGCTCTCCCTATTATGAAGATCGGTTTATTTTAATTCTTGTTCCTGTGATTATCAATTGAAGGATTATAGATCTGATATTTAGTTCCTGCATATTTATGTAAGCCTCAAGTTTCCTCCATCAGAGTGCTCTTTCTCTGGTAGCAACTGCTGGCAGCCCTGGCTGGTTTCTCCTGCCTATTTTGATATCTTGATGATCGTTGTTTCTTTTTTTGTCTTCATAACTGGCTCCAAATTTGCAGATCCCTGTGTCTTACACCAATAGAATTTTTCCTTTTTTAAAAAGAGTAGTTGCTCCCCACAGTCAAACCTAAGCCTTTATATCATATTGCTCTGCGTTGTTCATGGTCTGCTGTATCGMCCTCTGAGAACTTCTCTGTGGGAGAAGCGTCCTCTAGACACATAATCAATATAATGATCCACTTCTAAAGTTTTGGGGACATCTCTGGTTGAACATCTTTATGCTAGTCTGAATTACTGTGGTAAAATGATTACAAAATTTTAGTAGCGGTACAAGTCCCTTTGATGTGGATGAAGAAAGTCTCCTTTCTGCTCTCCTAATTATTCTTATTTAGAAATTATGATCTAGACTGTATCTGTTAGATTTCTTTTTGTTCAGTATTTTTAAAATCCCTGGGTCAGTGGGGCCTTGATCTGGGGTGCTGGTCCCTGTGCATTAGTGTATGGTCGTTGTCTGTTGCCCAGTATCTTTGGTGGCCAAGCACACAGGAAAAGTGCAACAGCTGCTGTTCAGACTTGGCATCAGGGACTAGTGGAGGGTTACACAG
>NW_020449263.1:1084666-1112561 GCF_003343035.1 Apteryx rowi | reverse complement strand
AATAACTTTTGAACCCTTTGGTCAGTTTTAGCCCTGTTTGATCAAGAGGTTACACTACCGAAGGTTAATTGAAAAAAAAGCAGTAGGTAAAGTAGGTAAGAGGAGAGAGTTGCCATGAGCGTCCTGTTGACAAGGAGTCTGTAGCTTAATGCCAGAGGGTCTGTATGGGAGAGAAACATGAATACTGCAGGTAGAGAAGCATCTGGTGGAGATGAAGAGAAGCTGGAGAATCCAAAGCCCTAAAACCATGGGAAAACTGTCATCGCTTTCTGCCATTCACAGAACAACTTCTTCCTAAAGCTTTTTGGCACATTTCTTTGACCAGTTCCCCTTTGCTGTTTCTTCTCTTGCTGAACAATTGACGCTACTCTTGCAATCTGAGCAGGTATCTGTGAGTCTGTGCAGATTCATTCTTACTTGATTCACAAAGTTACACATGTAAGATTTTAAAATATAGTTCTCAGGATAAAGTATTTGCATATCACACATGATGCAGTTGCATGAAGTCTGAAAAACTGAGAACTTCAGAATACTTCTAAAAGGGCAGGGTTTTTTTAAATAGTCCATACTTAAACTGGTATCCATCTTTAAGTCTAGGTCTCAAGCATGGCTGTGTTATATACATAGTGTAGCAGGGTCTACTGGATTGTTTTGTGTTAACTGTGTAAATGGCTTGATTTATTACTGAGCTGAGAAGGGTAGAAGGAAACCTCCAATGTTTGTATATACTAGCCCATCTTTAATTGTTTTGTAAGTAGTTCCACTTACAGTGCATTATTCAAAGTTGAAATGTTTTTGGAATGCTCTCTGCTGGCTAAGTGAAAATCTATTTACTGCTTCCAGGTGATTTTTCACAGATGTATGTTCATGGTGGTTTTCTGTCTTCACCTAAAATAGTTGATTTAGAAGTGTTATTTTATTTTGCAAGTGATATGAGTTTTTCTTTCCATTTGATCTTTAAGATCAGCTAGTAGATTTTACACAGAAGAAGAAAGATCAACTGTCACTGTATCCCAAGTCTACATACAGACTAGGTAGTCCAGAAATAACATACTGTATTGGCTGATGAGGGAAGTACTATGAAAATCTTCCTTTCCTAGCATATGTGATAGTACTCAGAAATCTAGGTTTCTTCCACTACACTGAGTGAAAAGGGTTCTTTTCAGCATGGAGTATTTCAGGTTTTAAATAGCCTTTTTGTACTAAGAGTATATACACTCCTTTTTACATTTGCTTATGCTTTTCATACTTTACTGTTTATGGATTTTGAAGTGACATGGGAAATCAGTCTGCAATCTCTGTTCACGTGAAAAATAAGGAGAGAGACCAAAGTAGTTTGGGACACTTGGCAGTCTTGATGGCAACTGTGTTTGCTCCTGATCCATCACAGTATATGTACTGGAAGGTGACAAACCCATTCCTACTTTTTGCTTTAGAACTCTTGAACAAAACGGAGCCCCCAGATCTTTAATCTTAAGAGAGGGTGTGAGAATTAAGGTTGAATTCTGAAACTAAAATGAGGTTCCTTACCCTTAGATTTCTGAAATTTTTTCCACATTCTCATGTCAGACCTTATGACAGCACCAAATTCTTGTGGAACTGCTCTTCGGTTGTAGCAAAAACCTGTGACTGCTTAAAATATCCCTTCTGCCGGGGGAATTAATGGCAGATCACTCTGGCATTGCAGCGTTTTACCTTGTGCTCTTTGCTCTTGGGCCATGGGACCCGGCTCATCATGGCCTGAAATAAAGCTCTGCAGATGCTGCATGCTGCGGACACTGGTTTCTCAGTGCTGGCTGTTCTGCTCCCTGCACCTGCATGGCTGCAGTTCAATAAGGAAAGTGCAAGAGATTCAGATTTTGGAGAGGATTTAGGGTTTTTTAGGCTAGGGCTGTTTTTTTGTTTTTCCCTTCTTCTAAGGCAGGTTTCTGATCTTAATTGTCTTTTGAGCTGGGAAGTCATACTTAGATTATAATAAATCTCAAGGATTTATTGGTACCTCAAGCTTAATATTCAAACTGGAAAAGAAAGAGGACTGTAAAAGTTCTCTCCTCTTTACCCCCATGTTTCTTCCTTAGAAGAACTAGCACTCAAAGCAGGGAAGCAGCTGTGAGCTTAGGGAAATCCTAAACACAAAGAAAACTTCACCTGAACAAAACACTTCCAAAACCTCCAACTTTATTGGTGAAAATTGCATATTGTCTTTGAATAGCAAACTTTACAGGAGTGACAAGTTACTTTTTTTGTTATTTGTAGAGTAAGTGGCTAAAAATGAAAGAGATGCTACCTCAGATAACATTGGATTTTTGTTTGTTGTTAGTTTGTTTTATCACTTTGGGGAAGAAGTCGGTCACCAAAGGAAGTAAAATAACCAAGATCAAAATCTGAAGCTTTGATTGCAGTATCAAATCTAAAAATGCAATAAACTAAGTAGCATTGCAAACAAACGTAAGTTGAGGAAATGATAAACTGATAACCAGTTTTGTGGTTGAGATAATTTAGATTCCTTGATACTTTAAAATAAAGGCAGTAAACGCAGTATGAGAAGGCCATTTGAAAAACCTTGCTTTTCTGGGTAGTACCTTTTTTCTTGAAACCTATTCTTTCATTGTTCTCATGAAGAAATTAGACAAGCTTATGGCTGTGGTGTCTGTTCTTGACAGATAAGCCTAATTTCTAGCAACACACATGTATCTATGATAGTCAACAGAAGATGAAGGTCATGGATCCAATAGTAATACTTTATTACATGTTTAAAAACTTGTAATTCTTTAACTTATTTCATTTTAGAAGCTAAGAAAAGATTCATTCTTCCCCTTCCCCCACAGGAGGTTAATGCTGTGGTAGTATCAAGCTAAAAGTATTTTCTTTTAACTGCAGGCCACTACCTTATCTGAAGTTTAATTATCCAGTGTGTTAGGGAGATGAGAGCGGGGGTAAGGTAGCTGCCGGTGGCTGGAGGTGGCTTGTACATCTCTGAAATCCCAGCCCTGTTAGGAGTGTGCTGGGTGTGGGGGAGACTTGTGCAGGCTGGGCATAGACTCCACTTGTGCCAGAAGAGTGAGATTTTGTATTTATAACAAAATCATCTGCTGAGCATATAAAAAGTTCTTAAAGAAAAGTTGTTTGCTGTTCTCAGTGCAACTTGGCTGTGGTTATGTGAACATCTTAAAACTAAACCAAAAAATGCACAGAAAGTTTAAGCCAGATGTTTCCCCCACAGTCCAGTCCAGGTGGCCATGCCAGCACTGAGACCTGGTGCTGGGCTGGTGTGTGGGGTGCAGGAGTGAAGCAGCGGGAGGGTGCTGGCAGGCACCTGGGACTGCTTCCCACCACGACAGCTTGCTTAAAGCCTTCAGGAAACCCGTAACCTCAGGAATGGCTAAATACATGTTCCCAGAGCTGTTCAGTGGCTCTTCCTTATGTCCACATTATGTTATTTACCAAAGGGGCTAGATTCAGCACATTATCAAAAATGTTAAGAAAAAGTTCTTTGTAAGTAGCTTAGAGCAACATCCAGCTTAAAACCAAACATGCTCCTTGCAATACTGTTCATAACTCTAGCTTTAGTACTTTATATTGGTGGTGGCTGAATGCTTTTGCAGAGCTGGAGTATTGAGCTGAAGGGTGCTCTGACAGTGACTTTTGTGCATCAGGATTTCATGCTGAGTTTCTCATACAGTATCACAAATCTCATTCATGTTTTCTGCCCTCTTTCTGGCTGCAAAGATAGTTTTTTTCTGTTGTGACAAGCTGTCTCCTTCATGTGCTAAGTTAATATGGTAGTTAAAGTCCTGAGTGGTGCAGAGTATCATTTCAATGTCTTTTGCAAACTTGGAGGTGAGCGACCCTGCTGTCCTGGCTAAGCTCCAGTTTACATGATTACCATCTACTACTAAACTCCCCAAAGACATGCGGTAGGGAGGCTGAAGATGATGCCAGCCCTGGCTGATTGTGGTGGTGCATCTGCTGAGCAGGGTCCCTGCRCCTGCTCCTGGAGCGAGCCGGCCACGTTGGCTCAGCCACATGTTGCCCCTCAGCTGCTGCCTCCGCCAAAGCAACTGTGGCACATATGCAATATGATTAACACGGAGCACAAGGCAGAACAGGGAAAGAACAGATTTAAAGGCTATCCAGATAGATTTATCAGCATTAGTTGAGCCTGTCAAAATTTGCCCTTGAACCTATACTAAACTGGCAGGACCAGTATTTGGCCTCCTAGGAATTACCCCAGGGAGTTCTGGAGGACACTTCTCACTTCTGAGGGCCTAGAGAAAAGCAAACCAGAAAGGCTGAATGAGCTGTGGTGTTTTCTGAGGAAGCAGAGTAGCATACTGTTTTTTTTTTAATTTTTTTAAAGATTATTACCAAAGATGTTCACACAAAACATGAAAGAAAAGAATAGAGAATTTGCAGGAAAGAAAGATTCCTTTTATTAGGAAAAAACTGACTGTCGGGGTAAGCATTGAACAGGCTGCATAGGTCACAATCACTTTTATCAGAGGCTTACAGAACTAAAGAAATATCTGTCAGGAATAAGCATACCTTCGTTATTCTGCTTCAGGGCAGAAGGGTGGACTAGATGATCTGTTGATGTCTCCTTGGGTTATATTTCAAGCTGTTTTCCTGCCTTATTCTCTGCTGATTCTAATTCTGGCTGTTACCATGTGCTTTAACAGGCTTGTTGCACATTGGGATTTGGCAGATTGAGATATCTGAAGGAGGCTCCCCCAAGGTCAAGCAGCCACATGATTGCTGGGCAGAAACGCATGTAAAATACAAAGATATAGGTGATGGGGAGAATGCCTCTGCACAAATTGCAGTTCTTATTTTTTCCCTATCTATAAGCAACAGAAAATATAGCTGTTTCTTTAGTAATACCTATCGAATTACCTTCTGTGAAAAGCATGCATAAAGCTCTGGAAGGAAAATGGTAATCATAAAATAGTATTACCTAATATCCCCTAGTGAAGGCAAGGGGAGGAAAGGAAGATGTGCATATAGGTGAACCTGCTTAAATAAATTTGGATTGCATGACCTCAAAAGCAGAGGTATTGCATGTTGTCATGCACTGAATATATTCATACGGTCTGTGCATGATTGGTGCTGAATAATGCCTGTTCTGAAGTTTTGGGGCTAGGAATTGRTTTGTTGCAATCCTCAGGAAGAGCTGTGTAAAGAATCCATATTTTGTGAAACCTGGTATCTCTTATGCACTTGAATATGAGACAAAACAAGTTTCAGGAATTTGAGGACTGTGTTGAGGAAATACCTTTCTTTATCTGCAATGCCCTTTCATTTATCTACTGTATTTTTAAGACTCTTAATGACAGTAGGARCAACTAGTAGGGAAGTGGTTGCAACTCTACTTGCAGGTGAGGAGCCTGCCTTGCCCGGCATCCTGCCCTGGGGGCTGCGCACTTCCCAGGTTGGCTGCGGCACCGCTTCGGCACTGGCTCCTGCCCAGTTTGCCGCAGTGTCCCAGTGTGGCTTTTGGGCTGCTGCTCCTCGGAAGCCAGCCTGGCACCACGGCGTGCCTGTGCATGGCCCAAATAAAGCTGGGAGTGCTCCTCGGGAATCGCTGCCCTACGAGGAGTTACCCCGCCGATGACGAACACTGACCTCTGCATGTTGCAGTGGTATTTATTGCCGGTTGGATTTATTGTCTAACTGGCATCAGTTCAATCTTTTTCTCCCCGTAATTTGTGTCAAATCTCTAAGTATCTTATTCCTTATTAAAAAGCCTTTAAGAGAAAGAAGTCAAAGAATCAAATTAACATTTGACTTCAGGTGTTGCAGTAAATAGGCAGTAATCTGTAATGTTCATTTGAGATACACAAGAGCTTAAAAACCTTCAGGAACAGCAGAAAACTCTCTTAAAAATAAAATATTCCAAAACAGGCACTTTTGGCACAAATCAGTGGACAGGTGCATTCCAGCACTCCCTCTGGATGCTGCCTGCCAGTGCGGTGCTGCTGCTGTTGCAGCATCTTTCAGAAACACCTTCAGAAAGGCAGGTCAGCACGTTGCTACTCTGTGTAGCAGGACTCTGCACAGAAATGTGCTTCCTGCTTACCCAGAAAAAAGATACAGACCAAACTACAAAGTTGAGGACTCTGCTATCCCAGTACATTCAATCTAGTGTGCAAAGAAAAGCAAACTTAGTAAGGACAAAGGTTAGAAAACATAATTGTAACAGCTATATATTTTCTCAATGAAAATCCCTAATACTGTTCTAAGCAGCCTGTTTCCCCCAGGACAAAGCAAAATTTTATCTTTTTCGATGTCTAACTTTAAAGGTACAAAGGAAATATCAATATTTGTGTGGGGGGGATTTTTTTTAGGTTGCTCTCAAGTGTTGACACAATAATACAATACTGGGCTTTGACGCAACCAGTTTCTGTAACAATGTGTGTGGATCTCCCCGCTCAACTCGCACCTGTTTTTCAGAGCTGAATTCTGATGTTGGTAAAGAAAGACAAAAACCTATAAATGTCTTTTCTAGCATAGCATACATTTGAGGAAAAACATCTTTATTTATGAATTGTTTTCTCTTCTCCTGGACTTCCTATTATTGAAAACCTCTAATTTTTCAAAGCCTGTCACCTGTCAGTTACAACCTAACACATTTTCACTATTTGTTCTGTTGCAACTTTTAATTTAGGGAATGTTCCAGTGGGTCCAAGGCTCTGAAAAGGCCATATCAGTTCTAGATCTGTTAGATAAAAGGTCTGGAAATAAAAATTGCGTAATATTTGAAGAGCTGAGATTTTTTTTCTCTTTAGCTATATATACCTGAAGGTTAGCTAAACTGCTGTGACAGAGCGAGAAAAACACAGAAGCAGAAAACTGGCCTCAGTTGTGTTGCGTATAACACAGCATTATTGTTTCACTTGTACTCTCCCTCTGAGTTTGTGAGATAGAACTTAAAAGCAGGTTAACTTTCAGACAAATAATTTTTGCAAAACCTTTACGGTTTTTAAAATGTATTTCTTTTGTTGTACCAAAGCCTATAAACAACAAACCAACACACCTAAGATATGAACGAGTTTCCTTAATATTAGATTAAAATTCACAGTAATGTTAGTCCCACTGTAAATCATCTAAGATAGAAGAACATACTTTCTCTCTTCTCCCTTACAAGCATAACGAATAAATAGTACAAGGAGCTGTGGGATGTAACTTTGTACGAGAGAAGCTGCAGAAGCCCTTTGCTGATAAGTAATGAAGTTAACCCTAACCAGTTGTCTGAAACAACAATAATACATTATGTATTTGTCACATTAATGTCTGATTAGAAAGAAATATAAGTTGTCTGTAATGCACTATTATTGGACAGTTCACTCCACATATGAAAGTTATGTGAAACAAATTCTAAATGTTCTTTCTGCAAAGCCAGATATAGTAGTGTGGCTTATCCCTGTGTTTGTCTGTTTTGACATCTGTATGATTGTAAACTTGAAGGACAAATGTATTAGTTATCCCACTTTTCTACAATAATGAGTTTTAAAGTAATTTTTGGCTTAGCTGGATTCGGTCAGTGCTCGCAGACTTACTGGTAGACTTATTTTTAATAGGGCTTTCTAGTGTGGCAGGTGTTTTCAAACAGCGATTGCCCTAGTCTAGAGTTTGTGGGTTTTGTCTCAGTCTGCTTTGCAATGGGCCTGGTATCTGTAGTTGAGTGTATTTGTATATTTTTGTTAGGAGTTAGTTTCATTTAYTGCGTGTACATATGCATGTAAGGCATTTCATTTCTGAAATCTTCCCTGTGACAAGTGCACCCGAGACGGTGTGGCCTCGCTCCAGCCGCTGCCCTCCCCTGGGGCAAGGTGCAGTGAGCGTGGTGCCCCATGGTGCAGGGGACGCTCCTGGTCCGATGCCAGAGCCTGGGCAGGGGAAGCCTGTCCCCGTTTCCATCTGGGCAGGGCAAGAACTGGCTGGCCTGGAGGCACCAGCTCACTCGTGAGGGAAGGAGCCAGCCTGGYGAGCCAGCTCTTGCGAGTGGGAATTGGAAGCACCGGGGGTACCTCCTGCGTCACTGAATTTGCAGCCCCTCTGCAGAGGCTCCTTCCTCCCCCTGTCCCAGCCCTGAGCAGGAGACTGGTGCCAGCACAGCTGCTGTGCTGGTTTTGCTGGCAGAGGAGACTGCAGGGGTGCTGAACGGGGCATTGCGTGTTATTTAACCAGGTGGTAAAAGAAGGAAAGTAACTGAGTGACTTCTGTTGTGCTTSAGCAAGCACAAAGAGCAGGCCAGCCTTCCCCATTGCTGGTTATGCTGACTTTGTGCTCTCTTGTACACAAATTCTCCTTTTATAAGAACAAAACAGTAACTCAGCTGGAAGCGTACTGCCTGTGAGAACCTCTCCATTTCTCACCCTGATGAAGGGTGCAAGCACCAGCCTGGGGCAGCCTGCTGCCTGCAAAGGGGGGGCTGCTGGCACCACAACACCCTCCTGCCTGCTCTGTCTTGGGGCTGATGGCCTGTAGGAAGGGCAGAACAGGGCACTCCGCTATGGGAAAACTGGCTGTGGTTTGTGAGGTGCTGGAAGGCTGGGTTTCTGTCATAACAAATATAAAGGTAGTGAAATCATGAATATACTAGAGCAGGCCATCTTGACTTTTGTGAGCTATTTTGCTAGCTTTTCTGTGCACTTTTTCAATCAACATTCATCATTATAGTAAAACTTAATTACCAGCATGCTAAAAAGCTGCTTTTAAAATCTGTTTGTCCTCTTGATAGAACTGAGAAGTTTAGTACTGCAGAGTACTCAGCTGCCCTCCCCCTGCCCTGGTAGTTCTAAAATACAAAGTACATCATTGCTAAATTTACAGATGAAGTCACTGCTGTGTCACACTCCACACTCTAGATAATGCTAAAACATTCATCTCTGGCTTTTAATCTTTGAACTGCTTAAAGCAGAGGTGAATGATGGCCTACTTGTCAATATTTCAAAGGTCAACAATATTTACTATAAAACAGTTGCATTTCTGTTAAAATGCGGAAAGTAAGCCTTCCAGCAAAATAGCTCCAAGATCCTTAATGCTTAAGGAAGACTTTTGATATCTTCTATACATGTGTGAAAGTGACAGATTTTGCATTTAGTAGGATACTAAAAAAAGGGGAGTTACTGTCAGTCGCCTTCCATGGCAATATATGGGCTGCTAGAACAAAGACAGGCTCCTCCAATTTACTATTTACCTCTATGCAGCAGAACTGGACTCCTAAGCAATGAGCAGCTTGTAAGAGGAGGATAACAGAAGGGCAAACAGTGTTCCAGGGGATGGGTRGGTAAAAGGGGAAAGAAAATCCAGAGGCCTTTTATCTACTTCTAGGATTATTTCTTAAAAACATGCCAATCACTCTTGTTAGGCAGTTTTACTCAAGGCAGTAGCAAAGTAGGGAGGGTGTGGTTTTCACTGGCAAATAATAGAATATTTAAGTGTGTCATTCCAGATTCAAACTTTGTTAATCTGAGTAATTTTTAGTAGAATACTGTTTCCTCAGAGCCTGTAGCTGAGCTTTCAGTGACCTACTTGACCTCAATCAGCYTGTCTTCATATTGCAACACCAAAGAGCAATTATTCACTTTTAGGCCAATTCCAATTTTGTTACTAACCTCACACCTTGGAGTACCTAGTTTAAGTGATGTGCATAAAATCACAGCTTCTATATGAGGTGCCCATTAATGCATCTGTCAGGAAAATAAATGCTGTATCTCCTTCCACATAGTGCTGTTTACTTGATTATTGGAATTTAAATGTTTCATTATGGCCCTTAACATCTCTGAAGTACCCTATGCTTAACCTCTGCAAGCTGCAAATACCAGCAAATGTGAATTTCATGAAACGTTCAGTAGCTGAATTCTAGAATCAGATGTGTTAAATCATTTGTGTGTGTCAACAGCCAGAGAGCAAGTACTGAGGAGGAGGGTTGTTACTTACCTGTATACAGCACTATTCAGAAATACTGTGATCACCCCCTCCCCAGATCTTGAAGTAAGGGCTCTATAAAGCAAAGCTGTTAGCTGCTGTTGCTTTGGCCTTCTATAGCTGAACCTCAGCTGGGGAGACTTTCAGGGGCTTGCCTTTGACTTTGGTAACTGGTCATGAGTTAGATAATGAACTCAGTTCTGCTACTAGCCTTTTAAGTGCACTTGTGAGGGAAAAACTACAGCTTAAACTTTCTGAAATTGCATGGAATCCATAATAAAGGAAGGAACAGAACTAGATTTTCAAAACTTTGATCCCTCCCCCTGCAATTTGCTTTTCTTATGGAAATAAAAGTTGCTAAAGTTTATAGCCTAAAAATCCTTCAAGTTCTTTGAAGAAGAATGTTTAATCCATGAGGCTTCAGTTTAAAATATAAAAAACAAAAAAGTCTCTGATTAGAAACTGGATATCCAACTGTAGTCCATTTTTCTTATTTTTCGTAGCTCTTTTTCCTGAGATTTAGACAGTCTGCATGTTGTTTCCCCCCAAAAATCCATAGGTCTTAGGTCATCTTGTTCCATTTCAATAATATCTCTTTCCTCATCTGAATCATCTTCTGCTTCTTCACTTTCCATTTCTACTTCATCAGCAATTTCTTCAGCACTGTTAAGAGGAAGATGATGGGAAACAACCCAATTACTGAAAATACTAAGTAGTTTTGATCACATACTATGGTACAGAGGTAAATTGTCATGTAAGTTACTTCAAATAAATGTTAGGGTTCCTCCCTCCCCCAATCTCAGGCTACTTAAAAGCTAGTACACTTCTCTTGGCATCTCAAATTCAAACCATTTTCAAACAGGTGTCTTTTCTGTTTTAAATAAACTTGCCAAACAACGTATTTTCTCCAAATACAAAAGCACARTGTCAGAACAGGCAGATCAGCACTATGTGAAAAGGTAGTCTCATGCTATAGGATTAGAAACAGACTATAGTGGCAGATGAGAATTTCAAGAAGGCCATTCTCTTCTTTCAGACCTGAAAATGTCACTTGGTCTTAAAAATCCCCATAATACCTGGAGTGTTCCTAGGAAAAAAAGAACACTTAGCTGCTTTAAAAAAAAACACACACACACACACACACACACCCCTTAGTGGCTGCTAACTTCCATCTCCAACTGTTAAACTCGTATTGAAGTACAAAGCATACTTCAGAAGAACAATATACAACAGATACCATTTAAAATGTGGTAATTCCATGCTATACATACAAATGTCTGTTATAGAAATTTTTTTGGATCTCATTAGGAATGACCTGCATGATGAGTCTCCTAAAAATCCTTTATTTTAATAAGGACTGTATATCACTTAATGTAAACTGAAGATATAAAACACAAATACTGACAAGGATTTAACATTAATAAGAAAATGAATCTTCACAGTGGTATATGCTTGGCTCTCTTTAAAGAGTCCAATCCTACAGCCCTTTATATGTAATTTTAAATGCACAGCCTTACTAATTACTGCTGTTAAAGTACAAGCTCTACCTGTGCAAATATTTAAACAGTCAAGCCGCTAAATTCCTAAATTCTTCAGTACTGAGACTACATGCAAGCTTCTATATATTCCTTGTATTAGGCTTTTGCCAATGTTTTGCTGATGTGACAMAAAGGCTTTTACTTCTATAGTCCAGTAAGAAAACTAGCAGCACCAGCTAACACAATGTAATACAATCAAGTATACTTCTGTTGTAGCAGAAGAAAGTAATACACATGCAAAAACACTACTCCAACTAGTGTTTCTTTTTGGGTAACTCCTGTGAGTGTAAACCATCCTTTTATTAGTCTGCAGATTCATTAGGGCAGCTGATACCAATGACACATTTTCACCTTTGGCTGGGTAGAGATGTGAGAAATACTTCAAAGAATAGATCGTTTAAAAAAAAAGGGGGGGGGCATTTAATCAGCTTGAGTATAAGTGACAATGTATTAATCTTAATATAAGATTCAGATATAAACCCTGTGCCTGCATTAATTTTCTAGAAATGTATGTGATCTCAGAGGAGCAAACTATCTTACATCTTAAGTACCTATCAAACTGTTCCATAAAACTAGGATTAATGCACTGTAGAGCAAGTTTAGCTAACTTTGTAGCATAGAATAGTATGTTGTAGCTTCATTAGGAATGAACCTCAAGTCCTAAGAACTAAACTCTTAGGATTAAATGTAATGGATCTAGTCCTTGATATATCAAGAATCCTAAAGCAAGAAGTACATTAAAAAGTAGCAGGGAAATCATAATATCAAGTAAGTTTGATAATCTGATATTTATTCAAAAATACCACAAAAATATTCAATCCCTGCAATCAAGGCTAAAAGCAAATATATCAAGAACATTTGAGTACTAAAGACAACATTTTGCTTATGATCACATGTGGCCAAATGACAACAAAATTAAAGTAGGCACACAGACTGAACGGCCAGTCTGTATACATCTCCTAAAAGCTGAAATTTTTTTAAACCTTAAGAGGTCATTAACATGTTGCCAAACTAGTGTTCTAACCAACCTATGCTAATAGAAGAAAAGCGTGTTGGAAAACTGTTTTTACACTTTAAAACAAAGATGTACTTAATTTAAAATAATTTAAATAACTAAGGATAGTTCTTTGCTATTTTTCTTACCTTTTGCTCTCTTTGGAGGTCAGCAATGAATTAATAAATATAGGACACAGGAAGGAAGCAGATGGCAAAACATGTGCTGGAGTGTGCAGAAGCTGAAGAGATAAGACAGAAGCTTTATGAAAGCTTGTTTGTCACAGTTTTGTTTGTACACTTACTATAATTACCCCTACCTCTTTGACAGCAGGTGAATCTTGGTTGTGGTGATTATGAATTACTACTTTTCCAAGGTCTACATCCTCTTGTGATTGTTGATGTCTGTGCTTTCCCAATAGCAAGCTAAAGGGGGTCATAGGGAGACTTTCTTCTACTGCCAGCTTGAATAAAAAAACCAAAACACAGTCCATAATTGAAAAAGGAGAAAGTTTTAAATAGAACTTTAGTATCAAAAATCTACATGTCTCATTTTGAGTCACCAAATTCATCTAGAAGAATTTAAAATAGACTAAGGTGACAAGAGAACCAACACACTACATTGGAATTTAACTCAACTGAGCCATTTGACATGGCTCCTGTTAAAAAGGGTATCAGAATGAGTGCAAAGTCCTACACAAAGTAACAAAAAAATCCATGATCTGAATCTGCATTTTTGTGCTCCTAGGGGAAAAAAAAAATCCAGATTTTAGTTGGCTAATGTACCGATTTCCAAATATGCTATACTACTTTTTATGGAGCTTCCTGGTGCACAAGCTAGAAAAGCTCAGTATGGTGTTCAGATTCTGTTTATGGCTAAAACATGTACCCCAGCATCATCTATTGAGTGATCCAGTTCTGTAACTGGATGCAAAACAACTTTCATCGCAGCATTTTCCTAGATCAATTTAATTTATATCACTATCCCTCAATCTGTGTACTGAATTACTTTTTTTTCCATAACTGAAAGACAACTTAATTACTTAAAACACATTCAAATTTGATTTTTATATTGCAAAGATATTAGCTACTATTCTGATCTATTTTATCCAACAACCAAATCAATCAAGTGCTACAACTTCATTCTGTTCAGTAGTGCAGAACACTCTAAGAGACTGAATTTCCCAGACTACTTCTGTACAAAAGTACATACTAAAATATAATTCTGAAATTCATTCTGACTGATAAATTAAAATTGACTGACAACTATTCTTCCTCACCAGAAAGCTCAGTTCAGGTCACACTCAGGGTTCCCAAAGTTAAAGAAATTAAAATAATAAAACATTTTATCCAAATACAGAGTATTTTTGCTTCATACATGTAGCATAAGTCATTTTTGAAAAGTAGCACTTTTTGCTCAGGGGATGAGAACAGGAGGGAATAGCTTATGACTACTTCACCTTTTAAAGGTTTCTGCAAAACGCAATTCTGCTGAAAAGTAAGCAAGTATACACTACTGCCCCTTCACATAAATGCTTGACTCCATGTCAGGATCTGGTGAGCATTTTCATGGCAAAAGGGAGCTTAATCTGACAAGCTGAACATTAACCAAATCTTRATTCTATACACTTCTATCAGAACCAGTATAAAAAGTACCTGTTTGCTTGATGGTGTAAGCCTTTCCTCTGGAGACTTTGTGCTAAAGGTCATTAGCTCCTAAAATACAGAATGATGTAGCAAAGACAGTACATAAAACTGCTTTCCAGATTTCAGTATATTGCCTACAGAAACTCTGATGGACCTGAATTTTAGACTTTGAGTGGAAGGAAGGAGAAAAATAATAGAGGAAACTTGAACATGCTGTGAAACACTTGCATAATTAGCAATAATACAGTTTCTACATGGTTGTCTGACTAAGTTAAACACGCAATTTTCTTTAAAAAGTCCCCAAACTATCTAGTTTCTTGTCTGAGGCAACAAAAGCTGTTTAAAAAACAGTAAGAAAATCAATTTAGAACTTAAGCTGTTTTGGCAGTTGAAAGCTTTAATAAAGATCAGTGTGGCTTATGCCACTTTGAAATCACAAAGGGAAACTATACACTGAACAGCAGAACTCTGAATTTCTATCAATCTACATCTAGGAAAACATTTTTTTGCAGGAACCACTGTTGCTGACAGTCGCTATTTCTTACTTGTGTGTTAGTCAAAAAATATAGCTGGGATCTTCTTAGCCAAAGGTATTTTTCTGAGACAATTGTTTCAGGGATGTCTCTTGGAATGAAGGCAGCAAACTGGATCTTTTCCTTACAAAGGTTTCTCTGGATACAGATTGGCCGTGGCTTATTTGGTTTAAACACGAACACTGCAAAAACAAATGTCTTGTCTTTAAAGCATGAACTTTTTACCTTGCTGGATAGTTGTCACAGCCCTATGTATCATAGCCAATAAGGCTGGATAGGATTGCCTTTAAGCACTAGCTTACAGTAACTATAATTGGATAACCATTACTGAATAATGCAAGTATATTTCATGGTATTCCAAGCCAGTGAATATACTTGGAAATTAACTTTTCTGTATAATGGTAGCTCTAGGAAAAGTAACTAATTTATATCAAAACATCAAAAAATAGATACATAGTTCATCCAAAGTTTTGCAGTTATAGGAGAGGGTCAACAGCACATAAGGCACTCGCCCACAGAACATGACTAACTCTGTGCTATATGTGGTCTTGGAGACTAACTTTTGGAAGAAGAGATGGGGAGCCAACATGCTCTACTTGAGTGCTGCTGTCTGACGCAGTACAGCTCTTCAGATGGGCAAAATACAGGCTCTTGTTTGTCTTATGGCCTTTAAGGAGCTGAATTCTAAAAAAAMCACCACCTTTTCTAGAAATTATGCTTTCGCAATTATAAGTTCCACCAACTTTTACTTGTCAAAGAAGCCTTTGTACTTACAGCTGGAATCTTTGGAGAGCCATGAGACAGCAGCAATGTGTTCTGAAAGGGGATCAGGTTGCAGCACTAAGACATTGAGCTGGGCACTCCATTCCACTGGAAAGCAAACACAGCAACAGCCAGACATGAAATGAAGGCATTCAGTTCTATCCAGGTGCTTTGCTAAATAAATGTCAAATGGGAAAACATGGAGCTTCACCTTTATTTGGAAGAGGCACACAACTTCATTTATTCCCAGAAGAATCAGAACATACAAATATTATCAGCTTCCTCTACAAATGCAGGAAATACTAGATATTGTATTACCAATCATCTATTCAGAATTTACTATGCATGTGCACACTGAGCACATGAAAACTGGGCAGAATACTGTTGCAACCAACATGAAAAAATTATACTTTCACAGGGTGTTTTGTAGTGGGTCCACTGGGAATCAAACTAGAATTATTTTAGGTACTACAGTAAATGTGAGTATTAAATATTATCACTGTCTAGCAGAGACTTAAATTGATCTTACATGCACAACTGAGCAGATTCCAGCAACACAGAAAGCCATGATCAGTAGCACCAATAAGGTATTTGGAACATGTTAGTCTCCCAAAGCAGATATTCCTACAGAAGTAAAACATCAAAACAAATGAACAACCTTCAGGTTTTATCTTTGTTTATCTATATAGTAATGATTTGCAAATCACAAACATTCAGGTAAGATTTAATTCTGCTATTAGGTCAGGAAAAGTTTGTACTTTGCATTCACCTGGGGTGGAAGGGAACCTCTCACCCCTCTCCCCCACTGAGGGTTTTATATAAAATTTCAACTCTTCTAGACTTGTAACAATTATAGGTAATTTGAAATTGTTCCTATGACATTCTGATTTCAAGCAGTGATTGTAAGCTCTTAAATGAATAACAAACCTATAATTACTATTGAGCATTGAATACATAGGGACTGAGGAAAAAAAATTGTATTTAAATGGATTATTCTAAGCAACAGAAAGAAGAATAGTAAAATAGTATTTTTATTCTTATAGGAAGCTCAGACTGAAGAAAAGCAAGTGTGACTTGTTTTCACTCACTTTAATTTCTCATTTTCTTGCTTGAGAAAAATAAAGCAGCCTTTTGATTTCTAATGCTACAGGAGAATGTTTTCAAAAAGCTAATAAGGGTCAGCATTTCTACATTAAAACGTAGCCCTTTGAAGTTACATAATAGCAATTTAATGTAGACCTAGAAATGTTTATATGCTTTTAATACAGCATTCAGTGAAGGATTCTAGGTAAGTAACTGACTTGGGAAAAGCTTGCTACTGCACCAAAACTGTTAAGAGAAGTCTTCCCCATAGATACAATAAAGCTGTAACTAACCTGCCTCCCTCAATTGTCCTGCATGTCAATTTTAGAATTTTCTCAATTTGTAGTCTTAGACCAATATAAGCAAAATGGACCTGATTACACATAGGAAAAGCTTACACATATATGCACAAAAATAAGGAAACAAATCTCTGTACCTTTGTTTTATTTAAAGACTCTGAAATAACACAAGGAAGGCATACCTAAGTTTGCATATCAGTTCAAGATGGCCACACGATGTTTTGCTTTTGGTTTTAGATGTTTTCTGCAAACTCTAATATAAAGTAAGCACCTCTAACATTACTGCAGTACCAACTTTTAGAAGCAAGTTTTTGAGAAGCAGTAAGGAAAAAACCCAAAACTTAATGCTGAAAGAGAATGCTACCATAGGTTCGTAGCATCTTCTTCTTTCAGGAGTTACTTAGAAACAAAGATTGGCACAGAGATTGACTAGATGAACAAGTGAGATCACCTATTTAAGATTATTCTAAGAAAAATAATTTCCATGGTTTAGAAACTGCTTTATATCTGTCTAGGAAGCTCAATATTTAGTCTGTCCTATTCTTTGAGTCTTTTTTATTCCTACCATTAACCTAGGCCATTCCTCTCATGCTATCCTTACACAGCAAAACAGCATCTAGATATTCAGGATGTCTTTTATGAGAGCACACAATAAAACATACRGGGATAGTCTGCCAGACAAATATGTATTTTCTGGCATAGGTGAGCAAGGATCAAGATATTTTCTGTAATGTAAAATATGTATATAATGTCAACATGGCTTTATGGCTTAGTGATATTATTTCTATTTCAATGCATGCATACAAGAGTAAAGCAGGAGCTGCTTCTGTTTGTTTTCAGTCCTTTCATTTGTCTGTAGATTAATGGGGAAGAAAGTAAAGGCTATTAACATATCACTGTGTGCCCAAAGATGTATATATGAGTACTGGAGGTACAGCACTCACGAGCAAGTAAGAAAATGAAACTGCCAAGTCTGATTTACTTACTTTTAAGAGCAAATTATCAACCACCTAAAAGCCACTATAATTAAGTCTTTTCTGCATATGAACTTAACTGTTAAATGCAGTATTTTTGTATGAACATGCACAAGATCTTAGTGTGCTATAAATTGAGTACTTTTAGTTCTGAGAGTTCAAGTAAAAAAAAAGCCAGAGGAAAAATATACCTTATTTTTCCAGGTGGATGGCAAAAGGTACACTTAAGATCCCATGTAACTGAGTCCCATACAGTGATAGTTTCTTCAAAGCTAACAGCAAGCAAAGATCCATCTTCTGAGAAACAGCAGTTAGTAGCTTGGTAGTTGTGGTAGCTGCCTACAAAGTCACAGCTCCAACTCACACTTTGCTGTGCTGCATTGAATAAACAAACTAGTTAAGTTGGTTCAAGTCTAAATATGAAGAAAGCAAGAATTCAAGTCTTCCAGCTGCAAAATAGGCTCAAAAGAGAAGCTTATGTATCTGAGAAGTACAGAGAATCTGTCCTATCTTACTACAAGAAATATGTAGTAAGCTTTCCATTTATCCTTAGTTTTGCACTTGAACAGTGACTCCTGAAATTGACATGGTACAATATTCATGTTTAATTTGCAAACTATGGCAACTGTGCTGTCCAAAAGCAGGTGTTAGACTAAAAACAAACAAAACCAACCAAACTGCCCCCCCCATGCCCCCAAACCCTTCTGAAGTAGATTTAACATTTACTGTTCTGAAATGTAATGATCTTCTGAAACTGTAGCAAGAACATGAGTATTCCAAAAAACTCACTTTGCACTTGATTCCAACAGAACTTGTTTCCTGTATGTAAAATTTGAGGATCACATAGTGATCTGTCACAGCATGCTTTTGTGTCTTGATCAACCTGCCAGTATGTTAAACGGGAATAACTTTCCCATTATTGGTAATTACCAAGAAATAATGAGGAGCAAAGGGATGTTCTTACCAYATAACATACATTTTCCAGTATAAATAAGTTTGTACACCATGCTTTTGAAAAATGGAAATCAGAGGAGGAAAGAAAAAATTAGATCACCCTGTGCTACATTACCCTTTATAACAGCTATGGGATGATGATTAGAAGAACTAACTGTATGAAAGCCAGAAGAGAAACATTGTTTCTTTAAAATGGCACCACCTAGAGGCACAATGAGAGATTTGATGTAAATAAAAACATGCCAGAGTATCATCTTCCTGCATCCTACTCCCTTAAGCAGTTCTGAATAAGAYGACTATACCTACAGGAACAACAAAAAAGCATTTTCTCAGCATGGAAGAAGTCATGATCACAAACAATCCTTTAAACAATGAGTACAGGCTGCTACTCTTTTCTGTAAGAGGCTCAGGAAGGTTTTTGCTGTTTAAAAACCCTCTGTATCTATCCATAAGTAATGCAAAACTATGATAGAACTTCATCATGAGGGATGCTCAGAAGAATGCACTATTCTGTGCAACATCAGAAATATATAAATGGGACTAGAAGGCCTAGTTGTGAAAGAATGAAATTAAGAGTTGGAATTTCTATAGCATGTTAAAAGGTGGCAAGTAAGAGCAAACTATATTTTGACCACACTTACCCTCAGGATCAGTGTCTTCTACTATCACCCAGGCCTTAAACAGACAATCTTTGCCAGCTGTTACCAACATTGGAGAGTCATCTTCAAATTCATCCCTGTCACGGAAGCACATGGCTGTTATGTGGTCCTCATGTGGCATGTTTATTCTGGTATTCAGCTTAAAGCTACAGGGAAAGAAAACAAAAGTTTGCCATTTTATTTCTTTGGAACTTGAGAAAGATTTCAGTTTAGGATGATTCTGGAAGGGGCAGAAGGAATCAAAGAAATTTCTGTCTAATTAGATAAATGGCATCTCATTTACAGATCAGTTTTATGATGTCACTTTCATACATCAAGAGAGATTGTAGCCCAGCACTGAGAAAAGACTACTACTAAAGAAGCATCACTCAGAAATATTCAGCATGAACTCTGGACAACCTTTTCAGTATTTAGATAACTGATCACATAGCTATTGCACTGACCAATTTTTTTTTTGCTTTTTCTTCTTTAAGAATATAACAACTCTTAGTCAAAGCCTGTTTGAGTTAACAAGAAATCAGGAAAAACAGTGGCTAGACACAACAGAGGCATATGTTAGCAAAAGAAGAAACAATAAAGTTGTAATTTTCTGTGCCCCAGAAAGACTAATCGATTAGCAATGGGTTAGAGAGCTGGGAAAACTGAACATGCTATAAAACCACTCTGTCAAGCCTGTGATTTTTAATATCAAATAAAAGATATGAATTCAAACTATGATGTTCAAATACTCTGCCTGCTTAGTATAAGGAAATGAATACAGATTGGAAACAATTGCTGTGAATTTAATTTAAAATTTGTGGGTTTTGTTTCAGACCTGAAAAAATAGTGCATATTGTAAATTCCTCTGAGGGTCTTCCCTCAACTTTATTAGTTGATTTGGAAAAAAACTATCTTTGCAAGACAAAGCTTATGCAGATACTTGCACAACATTTAAGAAATAGATTTTGAAATCTAGAGGCCAGCTCTAAAGTTATATCATTACCTTTGTGTTTCTTCATCAAAGACCCACAGCTTCAACTGTAATTCAAGGTCAGTTTCTTCTCTCTCTTCTACTGTTGCTAACCACTTGCCTTGTGCACTAAATGCAACTTTTACTAAGTCAAGCTGGTTTAGACCTGCCTGATGGATGTATTCTTGTTGCACAATATCCAACTGCAAAATAACAAGACCAAAAATAAATTTCAAAATTCAAGTATAGATGTAGAGATGTATATCATTCATAAAATATTGGAGAAAGGATATCCTGAAGGCACTGAGGAGAACTGATTGGGCTGGAACATAAAGAAACACAGGGAAAGCTGAATTATGGCCTGTAAATCCCACAGTAAGGTAAGCATGGAAAAAAATAAGGAAAAGAGGGATTTTACCTAGAGATACTTTGACATTTGACTTGTAAAAGAAACAGGACACTGTTTTTAAGGATTTATTCAACTGTCAACATTTAGCTGTGCTTCTAGCAACAGAAGTCTGACAAAGCTGGAAACACCTCAGCTTGGATTCGTCTAATGTATAGATGCTGGCATTTTTCCCCTGTTTGCCATATAATTCTTCAAAGAAATTCTGCTGCATAAGTTATTTGTCTGAAAAAGTTAGAATTTTGGCACCAGCCTATCCAACTTACACTGTAGAGCTGTTTGTCACTTTGGAGACAATAGAACTGCAAGTGGCCAGGCTCTCCATTCAGGACCAAAGCTTTGGTTCTAGGATCAACCACCAGACCAGTCTTGACATCCCTACCTGGAAACAAAATGAGATGACAAATGGCCTAAGATGGAAAGTGACACATTCTGCCCATTAAGTGGGAAGAGAAATTTTATTGCATTTACCTTTAATTAGTCCTTGAATACTTTTGGAAAATCTTAGATTGCTGTTTATTATTGTAATTCCTGAAGGGGAAAAAACAGATAGTCKTACAAGACCAGATAAAGGCTTCCACAATGCAACTGCATCCCATGGGGGAAGAAAGGGATCTTAACCACCTCTCCTTAATACTATAAATACAAATCAAATATACACACTAAATATAAAAAACAAGAAAAGCCAACTGMATATTTCCACCCTTACATAATCTGTAAGACCCCACCCCTAAACTGAGATAAAAAGCTAAATTACAGCAGTCCTCAGGGCTAATTCACAGAACTGATGAAAGAGCAAAAAATTGCTTCAAGCATCTGTTCTTTCAGGTCAACATTGAATTTGTACATAATATCTAGTTAATTCAACTGAAATTAACAAAATGGAGCTTATACAGATTCATACTCTATTTTGCATTAGGTGTTACTTAAATATGTTTGGGCTTACTGTTGTCTGTGTGTGAGGTGCAATATGAAGTGCCATCAGATGAAACAGAGATGTATTCAATAGCAGATCCCAAGCGAGGAAGRAAATCCTTCTTACAATCTGATCCATTGTGCCACTGAACTAGAACAGATTCAATTCCTCCACTCAGCAGGCTGGTTCCTTTTCAGGCAATAAACGTGCAGTTAGAATTATTATAAAAATATTATCAGCATATGTGTTACAATGAAAGACAGACATGTAACTTATTTTTAAAAAGTTTTCCTGAACTACATCATAAACAAAACTATTATTCCGCATATCTAGCCTGGGCTATATCTCTRTGTTTCTCATTTTCCCATCTTAAATTGCTGGAGAAATTAGATTAAATAACAAAAGCTTGTGCCTACAGTAAAATTTAAACATTGCTTTGGGAGTAATAAATCCCATTAATTCTGAGTCAGTTGATCATTTGTGTTAGAACGTAGTTGAATTATTCTCCTTCTACCAAAAATAAGTATTTTACAGTAAGAAATATCATAAGGAATAAGTTCACACAAAAGTTAACTGGATTTTTGCCACTGGGTTTCAGCTGAGGCAGGACTGGCTTGTTTTATTTGGATTCAAATAGACTCTGGCAAGAACTCCTAAGTGCCGGTGGAGGGGGGAGAGCAGGTTTAGATTTTACATTCTGCCACAGAAGATAGATGTTTGATGTTATGCCTGCCAGTCAAAATAGTATCAAAAAAGCCACGACTGTTTCCATCTTAATTTCAAATCCTTCTGGAACATGTTTAAATTCTAGAAATAAGTGGATGAACTCAAACTTCTATTGATTGTTTTGTTTTTCCAGCTCTTTGGCTCTGAAAGACTTTTGCACTCACCCTCTACAGAAAAAGCTAGATCCATGACTATATCATGATGCCAGTGCAGCGTGGAGAATGTATACTCTTTATTGTGGCAGAAATTCCTCCTATGGGGGAGAGAATGTAGTTTAGAACAGCACTTAAAGGCACAGGGTCATTGACAACAGAGCAAAGGGGAATACCAAATTGAATCAAGTATATCACCCTCTCCTGTAACTTCTAGACTACAATTTCTTATATGCTCAAGTGATGCAAAAGGGAGCAAAGGCAACATGTTAGAAGCCTTCTGGAGGAATGGTATGTCTTCCTCATGCAYGCTGTACATCTTAGCTCTAAGTTGCACTGTACATCTGCAGAGCAGCTCGGCAAGCTGATTCTCAACTGTGCAATTCTGCTAGCATGCTCTCACTAGGACTCTACTTACCTGGAAAAGAGATACTTTAACTGCTCCTGTGCTACTTTTTCCAAGTACAGTTTAGATTTGTGGAGCATGGCTTAACAGGAATGTTTTCCCATTTGGCATTAAACTGAAGTTGTACCCTGAAGTCAGCTTCAGTATTGCAAACCCACAGGGCTTGCCAGTCTTTGCTTGTAATGGTTTCTGACAGTGGCAATGGTAAGGACTAACCAGACTGCTTTGTTCACATTTCACTTAATTCTTATGGTCCTGTCTGTTTATAGGGTACACAACTAAACCAAAATGAGCATACCAGAGACGAATCTTTCCATCGCCGTGGCCAGTTGCAATACAGTCCTCCTTAGGATGGCATGCTACACAAGTGAAGCGATTGTTTCCACCCTTTGTGTTTGTTGCACTTAAAGAAAACCTTCAAAATTGAGGGAGGTAACTTTAATTAGCTGAATGAAGATCTTTTTAAAAAGCTTCAAAGATAACAGCTGTTGCACAAATGCACATAAAAATACTTCTGACTAGCAGAACCAAATAAAGCTCCAAGTTCATATTTCTAAGTTCTTAAGTTACATATGCCCTCCAAAAATAGGTGTCAGACTTCCTTTCCTCTCTTATTTTGTTATATCTTTGCCTTCAGTCAAGCTGCAGGATCTTTGTCTCTCCCTCTGTCTCCCCCCTCCTCCCCATTTTTCCCTGTCCTGATTTGGTCCTGACCAAAAAGGATAAGCTACCGATACCACTGCAATGCATACTGTCTCACTTTCTGCCTATTTAAAGGAAGCTTCTTATATACTGACTGCAGAAAGCTGCCTGCATTCTGTGTGATCTTAAAAGAGAACTTGCTAACAAATGAGGGAGCAAATTAAAGGTAAAGCTAGTTTTAATTATTCCTCATTATTTGGTAGGATCTCAGACAGAAGAATGGAACCATCCCCTTCAGCATGAAATCAAAACACTGCTGACTAATACAAAATAACRCATGCATGCATCATCAGTTAGTAGAAACACTTATGATGTATCATATTGAAGCAATAATTGATGTGTTCATCCTTACCTGTTCATCTGTTTCCGTTTAAAAAAATAGACTTGGAGATTAACCTCTTTTACTGATGCCACATATTCCCCCTGTTATAGCAAAATAACAGCTTAAGACATACAGATTGTGTTATTATGAAAAAGGCACAGGTAGAAATCAAGCAAGCTTTACTACAAAGTATTTAACAGATCTAAGATATAAATTGATGTTAAATAAACAGTTTCCTTTCAAATCTTCATTTTTAAAGCATAGGTCTTTTAGCATACAGATTCATTTAACTTCATTTTTGTCAGTCAGTAGTGTAAGAATTTTGGGCAGAAACCAACAGAGAAACACACACTCCAAAAGGAASTACTAAGACTTACTTTCAGCCTTAACCCTACTATCATCCATTCCTGTATTTTAAATGCATTTTTTCACTGGAAAAAGGAGAGGTATGCAACTAAAGACTAAAAATTTCTTTCCTTCCTTCTCGTTTGCTATTCTAAATAGGACAGAATCAATTGCTGTAAACAAAGAAACACTGTCATATGAAATTTGAGCAAAACAAAGTTAAAAAGGTACTTTTAAAGTCTGATTTACCTAACAGCACACAAGACTTATTTAAGACCTTCAATATCAAAAGGTATTTTAAGACTTGCATAGAAGCTATGATTATCTTTCGAAGGGAAATAGGCATATTTTACTAGATAGATTGATTTTCTGGCACTTCCTACTTTTCCATACTGTTTACTAGATGCTATGAGGTTTTCTTCGGTGCTTCAATAAATATAGTCCTATTGGATTGTTCTACCAAATATCATGGCTGTTTCCAAGTGCTACTGTAGTTAAGTCTGTTAAGGTAGCCTTTCTAAAATCAGTAATTTAGAAGCTGGTTAAAAGCCAGGATTCATACTAGACTTATGGTAGAAAGGTTCATATAATTTTTTTAATGTTTTGTTTTACTTAACAAGTCTGAATATTGCTGTGTTTGAATAAAAGAATAAACAGTATCTAGTTCATTTGACGAAAAAAACCCAACAACTAAAAACATGAATATACTTCTCTTCCAAATGCAGTATGCTTGGGTGACTCATCCACACCATCCAAAATCACAGACAATTCCTTGGCTTCCATTTCTTGGCCCGCTGTTTTTGTCAGCTTAACTGACACCAGTTGGAATGAATCTGACCAAAGAAAAACCCGTTACCAAAAGGCTTTTAAAATCAAGTTTACATATGCCTCTTACAAATGAGATTTTCACCCATTCTAATGTAAACAAAATGTATGTTTGTATCTTTCAGTATTCTTGATACATATTGAAAAACTTCATAACACCTTTCAGAAAAACAATTGTTTTAGATGCTTTGAATATTCAAGGTTGAGGGCTAGTTAGYGGTTTTCCAGTGCAAATGTAAAGCAGAAACCAAGCAAAATAATGTAATATTTGCTCTTGCTCTGAAGTGACACTAGTGGAAATATAGCAGGAGTAGGTCTAGTTATATTTATGTTCCTCTCAGACAAAATTCTAGGAAAAAAATCTAGGCATGTAGTTAAATTGGACAAGTMTGTCTATGCTAATATCTCTTAAGATGGCAGAGTAGTCTCAAATACTGCAATACACCCTACATTATAGTAAGCACTGCTTAAAGATTTGTTGCATCTACAACATCAGATAAATACAGTGGGTGCTTCAAAAGTGAAGTTAAGTACTCTTCTAGTCCTTCTCATTTAGGATGAAAACAGTCTCAAGAAACAAAATGCAGGCATACAAACATTTGTCATAAGATTTAAGGGGTATTTTCAAGATAATATATTAAAGAATTTTCTTGCAGCATACTGTTCACTGAAATGACAGTAGCTTAAATGTACAAACATTTAAATTATAAAGATAATTGTACTGTACCTCTTTCACCACTCTTTGGAATTACAGCAAACACTAAGTCCTCACAATTAGCAAGTGCGTACAGTGCTAGAAGTTTGTATCCTACAATGAAAGTCTGATGGAAAAAAAGAAAAGCAAACCCAACAATTATTACATTCAAACATATGGTTTTCAACAGAATCAGTAATGCTATATTTTTACAGTTAGGGAAGCATTTACATTCATTTTTTATTATAAACATAAATCATGCTGTATTAATTATAATTCTCAACTCTAGGACAAAGAAAAGGAGCCGTATTCTATCAAGGACTAATACAAATGATGTTAAACAGTATAAACAAAACATGAGACATCAGATTTAGTGAAAAATCTAAAGGTACTTTACTCTTAAAGCAAAAGAGTTGACTATAGCTAAGTGCCTCTCTAGCAGAGAACAGGAACAACAGGATACAGTTAGCAGCTCAGATTTTCAAGCCATCATGTCAGCTTCTATTGGCATTACTCAAAACTGCAGCATATTCCCCAAGAGCTACATTGGACTCTGTACTGTAGCAAGAAGCTAAAAGTTGAAATGGCAGTACATATCTCCCGTCTCTTCTCCCAAAAGATTTTTCATTACCACAAATTTCTGTAGTGATGCACACACCAATTGTTGCAGGCTTTTATTGTTCCATAAAAACAGAGTTTTCAGGCTGTGTTAATGGTAGAACAACAGCTCTCAGACTGATCTGTGGCCACTTGCACTAACAGCTGCAGAAATCCTTATTTTGATATCACTGAGTCAAGAATAATTTTGAAATGTACACAACAGGAGTAACTTACTTTAATGAGAATCCCATCTGTGAAGTCCCATAGCTTAATGGTGCCATCAAGAGAAGAAGAATAAAGCTGAGAAAGAAAAAAACCCCCAGAAATTAAAACAAACCAATACATCAAGGACAAATTTTACATAAAATCAGAACTTAAATTTGAAGAATTGATCAATGGATCTGATAGTCTGAATGGCTGAAACTTCAAAAATACAGGACGCAGAAGGGCTCCAAACTGCCTAACAAGGTGTAAAGAAAACACAGTGCTATTATTCTAGCTTGAAATAAACATTTTCAAAAAATATGAAAGAAACCATAGGTACTTCTGTTTAACCACTTGAAACTAATGGAGTATGCACAGATATCTAGTATGTGAATGTTTATTTACATTTGTTTCAGATTTTGCTTACGTGATGTGCATCATCTGCGCATCAGATGCAGTCTGCCTCTACAAGTAATTTTTGTTTATATATAAACAAGAACAGAAAACATGAGAACCAAAACAGGAGCAGCAATGAACAGGAAAGGAAGACTGGCAGTAGCCAAAGAGCGACTGGGAAATAGCAGGGGCTTAGTCAAATCTACACCTGTTTTTGACATCACTCCAGCATGTCTCCACCCCTTAGCTGTTTTTATGCTTCTCCATGTTTTCTTCTTACCTCACATCTACAGTTCTCAAAGAAAAGCCCCAGCACATGGTGAAACTGGGCCTCATATATCTTAGTACAGAACTGGCAATTGGAGGRAAATGCCAACTTCTCTACATACTGCTGATTTCTTCAAATTCCTTTTTTGCTGATTCCCTTAAGGAATCAGTAAAAATTTGGAGCTTTTACAGCTAGAAAGTCATCCTTTTCAACAAGTGCAGTTCATGTGATGTTGCATGCATTTGTTGTAGTAGATGCACAAGAAGTTTACTTTTCCAAACAAATTTAGGAGAAGTCCCAGCTTAGCAATTTTTTCAGGAAATAATTGCTTCCATCTTGTTTTCAAACTCTGAATAACCCCCAACCCCCCGTGACAGCCCGTGCTGGGGCGCAGAGGCTAAGCTGCGCGGGCAGGGAAAACCCAGCACCACTGAGCGTCAGGATCCTTTGACAACCTGCAAGTGGTTCTGGGGATTGAGCTGGATCCCTGTCACCAGGTCGGCGTGACCCTGCAGCATGCAGACGGTCTCCTCGGTGCCTACGCTGTACATCTTCACGAAGTCGCCAGAGGTGCACAGCAGGTACCTGGACGGGGAGGAAAATCGTTACGGC